>NW_027481988.1:310000-427950 GCF_051107435.1 Chaetodon auriga | reverse complement strand
ACGGAATATGAGTATTTTAGATTCATTTGTATTTATTTGTCAAACTGTCATAGAATGACATTTCCACTTTAGAAACATCAATTCTTGCATGTTTTTGAAGGCCAGCATGGTTTCTTTTGAATTCGTGTTGAGTTAGTGTGAAAAGTGCAGTATATGTTCATTTTGTGCTTTTCTCGCTCAAATAGCGTTATTTTGACCTGAAAATGACGGAATATGAGTATTTTAGATTCATTTGTATTTATTTGTCAAACTGTCATAGAATGACATTTCCACTTTAGAAACATCAATTCTTGCATGTTTTTGAAGGCCAGCATGGTTTCTTTTGAATTCGTGTTGAGTTAGTGTGAAAAGTGCAGTATATGTTCATTTTGTGCTTTTCTCGCTCAAATAGCGTTATTTTGACCTGAAAATGACGGAATATGAGTATGTTAGATTCATTTGTATTTATTTGTCAAACTGTCATAGAATGACATTTCCACTTTAGAAACATCAATTCTTGCATGTTTTTGAAGGCCAGCATGTTTTCTTTTGAATTCGTGTTGAGTTAGTGTGAAAAGTGCAGTATATGTTCATTTTGTGCTTTTCTCGCTCAAATAGCGTTATTTTGACCTGAAAATGACGGAATATGAGTATTTTAGATTCATTTGTATTTATTTGTCAAACTGTCATAGAATGACATTTCCACTTTAGAAACATCAATTCTTGCATGTTTTTGAAGGCCAGCATGGTTTCTTTTGAATTCGTGTTGAGTTAGTGTGAAAAGTGCAGTATATGTTCATTTTGTGCTTTTCTCGCTCAAATAGCGTTATTTTGACCTGAAAATGACGGAATATGAGTATTTTAGATTCATTTGTATTTATTTGTCAAACTGTCATAGAATGACATTTCCACTTTAGAAACATCAATTCTTGCATGTTTTTGAAGGCCAGCATGGTTTCTTTTGAATTCGTGTTGAGTTAGTGTGAAAAGTGCAGTATATGTTCATTTTGTGCTTTTCTCGCTCAAATAGCGTTATTTTGACCTGAAAATGACGGAATATGAGTATGTTAGATTCATTTGTATTTATTTGTCAAACTGTCATAGAATGACATTTCCACTTTAGAAACATCAATTCTTGCATGTTTTTGAAGGCCAGCATGGTTTCTTTTGAATTCGTGTTGAGTTAGTGTGAAAAGTGCAGTATATGTTCATTTTGTGCTTTTCTCGCTCAAATAGCGTTATTTTGAGCGGAAAATGACAGTATGTGCTTATTTCAGATTCATGTGTTTTTATGTATCAAACTGTGTGAGAATGACAATTCCACTGTAGAAACATCAAGTCTTGCATGTTTTTGAAGGACAGCATGGTTTATTTTGAATTCCTGTTGAGTTAGTGTGAAAAGTGCAGTATATGTTCATTTTGTGCTTTTCTCGCTCAAATAGCGTTATTCTGACTTGAAAATGACGGAATATGAGTATTTTAGATTCATTTGTATTTATTTGTCAAACTGTCAGAGAATGACATTTCCACTTTAGAAACATCAATTCTTGCATGTTTTTGAAGGCCAGCATGGTTTCTTTTGAATTCGTGTTGAGTTAGTGTGAAAAGTGCAGTATATGTTCATTTTGTGCTTTTCTCGCTCAAATAGCGTTATTTTGACCTGAAAATGACGGAATATGAGTATTTTAGATTCATTTGTATTTATTTGTCAAACTGTCATAGAATGACATTTCCACTTTAGAAACATCAATTCTTGCATGTTTTTGAAGGACAGCATGGTTTCTTTTGAATTCGTGTTGAGTTAGTGTGAAAAGTGCAGTATATGTTCATTTTCTGCTTTTCTCGCTCAAATAGCGTTATTTTGAGCGGAAAATGACAGTATGTGCTTATTTCAGATTCATGTGTTTTTATGTATCAAACTGTGTGAGAATGACAATTCCACTGTAGAAACATCAAGTCTTGCATGTTTTTGAAGGACAGCATGGTTTATTTTGAATTCCTGTTGAGTTAGTGTGAAAAGTGCAGTATATGTTCATTTTGTGCTTTTCTCGCTCAAATAGCGTTATTCTGACTTGAAAATGACGGAATATGAGTATTTTAGATTCATTTGTATTTATTTGTCAAACTGTCATAGAATGACATTTCCACTTTAGAAACATCAATTCTTGCATGTTTTTGAAGGCCAGCATGGTTTCTTTTGAATTCGTGTTGAGTTAGTGTGAAAAGTGCAGTATATGTTCATTTTGTGCTTTTCTCGCTCAAATAGCGTTATTTTGAGCGGAAAATGACGGAATATGAGTATTTTAGATTCATTTGTATTTATTTGTCAAACTGTCAGAGAATGACATTTCCACTTTAGAAACATCAATTCTTGCATGTTTTTGAAGGACAGCATGGTTTCTTTTGAATTCGTGTTGAGTTAGTGTGAAAAGTGCAGTATATGTTCATTTTGTGCTTTTCTCGCTCAAATAGCGTTATTTTGACCTGAAAATGACGGAATATGAGTATTTTAGATTCATTTGTATTTATTTGTCAAACTGTCATAGAATGACATTTCCACTTTAGAAACATCAATTCTTGCATGTTTTTGAAGGCCAGCATGTTTTCTTTTGAATTCGTGTTGAGTTAGTGTGAAAAGTGCAGTATATGTTCATTTTGTGCTTTTCTCGCTCAAATAGCGTTATTTTGACCTGAAAATGACGGAATATGAGTATTTTAGATTCATTTGTATTTATTTGTCAAACTGTCATAGAATGACATTTCCACTTTAGAAACATCAATTCTTGCATGTTTTTGAAGGCCAGCATGGTTTCTTTTGAATTCGTGTTGAGTTAGTGTGAAAAGTGCAGTATATGTTCATTTTGTGCTTTTCTCGCTCAAATAGCGTTATTTTGACCTGAAAATGACGGAATATGAGTATTTTAGATTCATTTGTATTTATTTGTCAAACTGTCATAGAATGACATTTCCACTTTAGAAACATCAATTCTTGCATGTTTTTGAAGGCCAGCATGGTTTCTTTTGAATTCGTGTTGAGTTAGTGTGAAAAGTGCAGTATATGTTCATTTTGTGCTTTTCTCGCTCAAATAGCGTTATTTTGACCTGAAAATGACGGAATATGAGTATTTTAGATTCATTTGTATTTATTTGTCAAACTGTCATAGAATGACATTTCCACTTTAGAAACATCAATTCTTGCATGTTTTTGAAGGCCAGCATGGTTTCTTTTGAATTCGTGTTGAGTTAGTGTGAAAAGTGCAGTATATGTTCATTTTGTGCTTTTCTCGCTCAAATAGCGTTATTTTGACCTGAAAATGACGGAATATGAGTATGTTAGATTCATTTGTATTTATTTGTCAAACTGTCATAGAATGACATTTCCACTTTAGAAACATCAATTCTTGCATGTTTTTGAAGGCCAGCATGGTTTCTTTTGAATTCGTGTTGAGTTAGTGTGAAAAGTGCAGTATATGTTCATTTTGTGCTTTTCTCGCTCAAATAGCGTTATTTTGAGCGGAAAATGACAGTATGTGCTTATTTCAGATTCATGTGTTTTTATGTATCAAACTGTGTGAGAATGACAATTCCACTGTAGAAACATCAAGTCTTGCATGTTTTTGAAGGACAGCATGGTTTATTTTGAATTCCTGTTGAGTTAGTGTGAAAAGTGCAGTATATGTTCATTTTGTGCTTTTCTCGCTCAAATAGCGTTATTCTGACTTGAAAATGACGGAATATGAGTATTTTAGATTCATTTGTATTTATTTGTCAAACTGTCAGAGAATGACATTTCCACTTTAGAAACATCAATTCTTGCATGTTTTTGAAGGCCAGCATGGTTTCTTTTGAATTCGTGTTGAGTTAGTGTGAAAAGTGCAGTATATGTTCATTTTGTGCTTTTCTCGCTCAAATAGCGTTATTTTGACCTGAAAATGACGGAATATGAGTATTTTAGATTCATTTGTATTTATTTGTCAAACTGTCATAGAATGACATTTCCACTTTAGAAACATCAATTCTTGCATGTTTTTGAAGGACAGCATGGTTTCTTTTGAATTCGTGTTGAGTTAGTGTGAAAAGTGCAGTATATGTTCATTTTGTGCTTTTCTCGCTCAAATAGCGTTATTTTGAGCGGAAAATGACAGTATGTGCTTATTTCAGATTCATGTGTTTTTATGTATCAAACTGTGTGAGAATGACAATTCCACTGTAGAAACATCAAGTCTTGCATGTTTTTGAAGGACAGCATGGTTTATTTTGAATTCCTGTTGAGTTAGTGTGAAAAGTGCAGTATATGTTCATTTTGTGCTTTTCTCGCTCAAATAGCGTTATTCTGACTTGAAAATGACGGAATATGAGTATTTTAGATTCATTTGTATTTATTTGTCAAACTGTCATAGAATGACATTTCCACTTTAGAAACATCAATTCTTGCATGTTTTTGAAGGCCAGCATGGTTTCTTTTGAATTCGTGTTGAGTTAGTGTGAAAAGTGCAGTATATGTTCATTTTGTGCTTTTCTCGCTCAAATAGCGTTATTTTGACCTGAAAATGACGGAATATGAGTATTTTAGATTCATTTGTATTTATTTGTCAAACTGTCATAGAATGACATTTCCACTTTAGAAACATCAATTCTTGCATGTTTTTGAAGGCCAGCATGGTTTCTTTTGAATTCGTGTTGAGTTAGTGTGAAAAGTGCAGTATATGTTCATTTTGTGCTTTTCTCGCTCAAATAGCGTTATTTTGACCTGAAAATGACGGAATATGAGTATGTTAGATTCATTTGTATTTATTTGTCAAACTGTCATAGAATGACATTTCCACTTTAGAAACATCAATTCTTGCATGTTTTTGAAGGCCAGCATGTTTTCTTTTGAATTCGTGTTGAGTTAGTGTGAAAAGTGCAGTATATGTTCATTTTGTGCTTTTCTCGCTCAAATAGCGTTATTTTGACCTGAAAATGACGGAATATGAGTATTTTAGATTCATTTGTATTTATTTGTCAAACTGTCATAGAATGACATTTCCACTTTAGAAACATCAATTCTTGCATGTTTTTGAAGGCCAGCATGGTTTCTTTTGAATTCGTGTTGAGTTAGTGTGAAAAGTGCAGTATATGTTCATTTTGTGCTTTTCTCGCTCAAATAGCGTTATTTTGACCTGAAAATGACGGAATATGAGTATGTTAGATTCATTTGTATTTATTTGTCAAACTGTCATAGAATGACATTTCCACTTTAGAAACATCAATTCTTGCATGTTTTTGAAGGCCAGCATGGTTTCTTTTGAATTCGTGTTGAGTTAGTGTGAAAAGTGCAGTATATGTTCATTTTGTGCTTTTCTCGCTCAAATAGCGTTATTTTGACCTGAAAATGACGGAATATTAGTATTTTAGATTCATTTGTATTTATTTGTCAAACTGTCATAGAATGACATTTCCACTTTAGAAACATCAATTCTTGCATGTTTTTGAAGGCCAGCATGGTTTCTTTTGAATTCGTGTTGAGTTAGTGTGAAAAGTGCAGTATATGTTCATTTTGTGCTTTTCTCGCTCAAATAGCGTTATTTTGACCTGAAAATGACGGAATATGAGTATTTTAGATTCATTTGTATTTATTTGTCAAACTGTCATAGAATGACATTTCCACTTTAGAAACATCAATTCTTGCATGTTTTTGAAGGCCAGCATGGTTTCTTTTGAATTCGTGTTGAGTTAGTGTGAAAAGTGCAGTATATGTTCATTTTGTGCTTTTCTCGCTCAAATAGCGTTATTTTGAGCGGAAAATGACAGTATGTGCTTATTTCAGATTCATGTGTTTTTATGTATCAAACTGTGTGAGAATGACAATTCCACTGTAGAAACATCAAGTCTTGCATGTTTTTGAAGGACAGCATGGTTTATTTTGAATTCCTGTTGAGTTAGTGTGAAAAGTGCAGTATATGTTCATTTTGTGCTTTTCTCGCTCAAATAGCGTTATTCTGACTTGAAAATGACGGAATATGAGTATTTTAGATTCATTTGTATTTATTTGTCAAACTGTCAGAGAATGACATTTCCACTTTAGAAACATCAATTCTTGCATGTTTTTGAAGGCCAGCATGGTTTCTTTTGAATTCGTGTTGAGTTAGTGTGAAAAGTGCAGTATATGTTCATTTTGTGCTTTTCTCGCTCAAATAGCGTTATTTTGACCTGAAAATGACGGAATATGAGTATTTTAGATTCATTTGTATTTATTTGTCAAACTGTCATAGAATGACATTTCCACTTTAGAAACATCAATTCTTGCATGTTTTTGAAGGACAGCATGGTTTCTTTTGAATTCGTGTTGAGTTAGTGTGAAAAGTGCAGTATATGTTCATTTTGTGCTTTTCTCGCTCAAATAGCGTTATTTTGAGCGGAAAATGACAGTATGTGCTTATTTCAGATTCATGTGTTTTTATGTATCAAACTGTGTGAGAATGACAATTCCACTGTAGAAACATCAAGTCTTGCATGTTTTTGAAGGACAGCATGGTTTATTTTGAATTCCTGTTGAGTTAGTGTGAAAAGTGCAGTATATGTTCATTTTGTGCTTTTCTCGCTCAAATAGCGTTATTCTGACTTGAAAATGACGGAATATGAGTATTTTAGATTCATTTGTATTTATTTGTCAAACTGTCATAGAATGACATTTCCACTTTAGAAACATCAATTCTTGCATGTTTTTGAAGGCCAGCATGGTTTCTTTTGAATTCGTGTTGAGTTAGTGTGAAAAGTGCAGTATATGTTCATTTTGTGCTTTTCTCGCTCAAATAGCGTTATTTTGACCTGAAAATGACGGAATATGAGTATTTTAGATTCATTTGTATTTATTTGTCAAACTGTCATAGAATGACATTTCCACTTTAGAAACATCAATTCTTGCATGTTTTTGAAGGCCAGCATGGTTTCTTTTGAATTCGTGTTGAGTTAGTGTGAAAAGTGCAGTATATGTTCATTTTGTGCTTTTCTCGCTCAAATAGCGTTATTTTGACCTGAAAATGACGGAATATGAGTATGTTAGATTCATTTGTATTTATTTGTCAAACTGTCATAGAATGACATTTCCACTTTAGAAACATCAATTCTTGCATGTTTTTGAAGGCCAGCATGTTTTCTTTTGAATTCGTGTTGAGTTAGTGTGAAAAGTGCAGTATATGTTCATTTTGTGCTTTTCTCGCTCAAATAGCGTTATTTTGACCTGAAAATGACGGAATATGAGTATTTTAGATTCATTTGTATTTATTTGTCAAACTGTCATAGAATGACATTTCCACTTTAGAAACATCAATTCTTGCATGTTTTTGAAGGCCAGCATGGTTTCTTTTGAATTCGTGTTGAGTTAGTGTGAAAAGTGCAGTATATGTTCATTTTGTGCTTTTCTCGCTCAAATAGCGTTATTTTGACCTGAAAATGACGGAATATGAGTATGTTAGATTCATTTGTATTTATTTGTCAAACTGTCATAGAATGACATTTCCACTTTAGAAACATCAATTCTTGCATGTTTTTGAAGGCCAGCATGGTTTCTTTTGAATTCGTGTTGAGTTAGTGTGAAAAGTGCAGTATATGTTCATTTTGTGCTTTTCTCGCTCAAATAGCGTTATTTTGACCTGAAAATGACGGAATATTAGTATTTTAGATTCATTTGTATTTATTTGTCAAACTGTCATAGAATGACATTTCCACTTTAGAAACATCAATTCTTGCATGTTTTTGAAGGCCAGCATGGTTTCTTTTGAATTCGTGTTGAGTTAGTGTGAAAAGTGCAGTATATGTTCATTTTGTGCTTTTCTCGCTCAAATAGCGTTATTTTGACCTGAAAATGACGGAATATGAGTATTTTAGATTCATTTGTATTTATTTGTCAAACTGTCATAGAATGACATTTCCACTTTAGAAACATCAATTCTTGCATGTTTTTGAAGGCCAGCATGGTTTCTTTTGAATTCGTGTTGAGTTAGTGTGAAAAGTGCAGTATATGTTCATTTTGTGCTTTTCTCGCTCAAATAGCGTTATTTTGACCTGAAAATGACGGAATATGAGTATGTTAGATTCATTTGTATTTATTTGTCAAACTGTCATAGAATGACATTTCCACTTTAGAAACATCAATTCTTGCATGTTTTTGAAGGCCAGCATGGTTTCTTTTGAATTCGTGTTGAGTTAGTGTGAAAAGTGCAGTATATGTTCATTTTGTGCTTTTCTCGCTCAAATAGCGTTATTTTGACCTGAAAATGACGGAATATGAGTATTTTAGATTCATTTGTATTTATTTGTCAAACTGTCAGAGAATGACATTTCCACTTTAGAAACATCAATTCTTGCATGTTTTTGAAGGCCAGCATGTTTTCTTTTGAATTCGTGTTGAGTTAGTGTGAAAAGTGCAGTATATGTTCATTTTGTGCTTTTCTCGCTCAAATAGCGTTATTTTGACCTGAAAATGACGGAATATGAGTATTTTAGATTCATTTGTATTTATTTGTCAAACTGTCATAGAATGACATTTCCACTTTAGAAACATCAATTCTTGCATGTTTTTGAAGGCCAGCATGGTTTCTTTTGAATTCGTGTTGAGTTAGTGTGAAAAGTGCAGTATATGTTCATTTTGTGCTTTTCTCGCTCAAATAGCGTTATTTTGACCTGAAAATGACGGAATATGAGTATTTTAGATTCATTTGTATTTATTTGTCAAACTGTCATAGAATGACATTTCCACTTTAGAAACATCAATTCTTGCATGTTTTTGAAGGCCAGCATGGTTTCTTTTGAATTCGTGTTGAGTTAGTGTGAAAAGTGCAGTATATGTTCATTTTGTGCTTTTCTCGCTCAAATAGCGTTATTTTGACCTGAAAATGACGGAATATGAGTATTTTAGATTCATTTGTATTTATTTGTCAAACTGTCATAGAATGACATTTCCACTTTAGAAACATCAATTCTTGCATGTTTTTGAAGGCCAGCATGGTTTCTTTTGAATTCGTGTTGAGTTAGTGTGAAAAGTGCAGTATATGTTCATTTTGTGCTTTTCTCGCTCAAATAGCGTTATTTTGAGCGGAAAATGACAGTATGTGCTTATTTCAGATTCATGTGTTTTTATGTATCAAACTGTGTGAGAATGACAATTCCACTGTAGAAACATCAAGTCTTGCATGTTTTTGAAGGACAGCATGGTTTATTTTGAATTCCTGTTGAGTTAGTGTGAAAAGTGCAGTATATGTTCATTTTGTGCTTTTCTCGCTCAAATAGCGTTATTCTGACTTGAAAATGACGGAATATGAGTATTTTAGATTCATTTGTATTTATTTGTCAAACTGTCAGAGAATGACATTTCCACTTTAGAAACATCAATTCTTGCATGTTTTTGAAGGCCAGCATGGTTTCTTTTGAATTCGTGTTGAGTTAGTGTGAAAAGTGCAGTATATGTTCATTTTGTGCTTTTCTCGCTCAAATAGCGTTATTTTGACCTGAAAATGACGGAATATGAGTATTTTAGATTCATTTGTATTTATTTGTCAAACTGTCATAGAATGACATTTCCACTTTAGAAACATCAATTCTTGCATGTTTTTGAAGGACAGCATGGTTTCTTTTGAATTCGTGTTGAGTTAGTGTGAAAAGTGCAGTATATGTTCATTTTGTGCTTTTCTCGCTCAAATAGCGTTATTTTGAGCGGAAAATGACAGTATGTGCTTATTTCAGATTCATGTGTTTTTATGTATCAAACTGTGTGAGAATGACAATTCCACTGTAGAAACATCAAGTCTTGCATGTTTTTGAAGGACAGCATGGTTTATTTTGAATTCCTGTTGAGTTAGTGTGAAAAGTGCAGTATATGTTCATTTTGTGCTTTTCTCGCTCAAATAGCGTTATTCTGACTTGAAAATGACGGAATATGAGTATTTTAGATTCATTTGTATTTATTTGTCAAACTGTCATAGAATGACATTTCCACTTTAGAAACATCAATTCTTGCATGTTTTTGAAGGCCAGCATGGTTTCTTTTGAATTCGTGTTGAGTTAGTGTGAAAAGTGCAGTATATGTTCATTTTGTGCTTTTCTCGCTCAAATAGCGTTATTTTGACCTGAAAATGACGGAATATGAGTATTTTAGATTCATTTGTATTTATTTGTCAAACTGTCATAGAATGACATTTCCACTTTAGAAACATCAATTCTTGCATGTTTTTGAAGGCCAGCATGGTTTCTTTTGAATTCGTGTTGAGTTAGTGTGAAAAGTGCAGTATATGTTCATTTTGTGCTTTTCTCGCTCAAATAGCGTTATTTTGACCTGAAAATGACGGAATATGAGTATGTTAGATTCATTTGTATTTATTTGTCAAACTGTCATAGAATGACATTTCCACTTTAGAAACATCAATTCTTGCATGTTTTTGAAGGCCAGCATGTTTTCTTTTGAATTCGTGTTGAGTTAGTGTGAAAAGTGCAGTATATGTTCATTTTGTGCTTTTCTCGCTCAAATAGCGTTATTTTGACCTGAAAATGACGGAATATGAGTATTTTAGATTCATTTGTATTTATTTGTCAAACTGTCATAGAATGACATTTCCACTTTAGAAACATCAATTCTTGCATGTTTTTGAAGGCCAGCATGGTTTCTTTTGAATTCGTGTTGAGTTAGTGTGAAAAGTGCAGTATATGTTCATTTTGTGCTTTTCTCGCTCAAATAGCGTTATTTTGACCTGAAAATGACGGAATATGAGTATGTTAGATTCATTTGTATTTATTTGTCAAACTGTCATAGAATGACATTTCCACTTTAGAAACATCAATTCTTGCATGTTTTTGAAGGCCAGCATGGTTTCTTTTGAATTCGTGTTGAGTTAGTGTGAAAAGTGCAGTATATGTTCATTTTGTGCTTTTCTCGCTCAAATAGCGTTATTTTGACCTGAAAATGACGGAATATTAGTATTTTAGATTCATTTGTATTTATTTGTCAAACTGTCATAGAATGACATTTCCACTTTAGAAACATCAATTCTTGCATGTTTTTGAAGGCCAGCATGGTTTCTTTTGAATTCGTGTTGAGTTAGTGTGAAAAGTGCAGTATATGTTCATTTTGTGCTTTTCTCGCTCAAATAGCGTTATTTTGACCTGAAAATGACGGAATATGAGTATTTTAGATTCATTTGTATTTATTTGTCAAACTGTCATAGAATGACATTTCCACTTTAGAAACATCAATTCTTGCATGTTTTTGAAGGCCAGCATGGTTTCTTTTGAATTCGTGTTGAGTTAGTGTGAAAAGTGCAGTATATGTTCATTTTGTGCTTTTCTCGCTCAAATAGCGTTATTTTGACCTGAAAATGACGGAATATGAGTATGTTAGATTCATTTGTATTTATTTGTCAAACTGTCATAGAATGACATTTCCACTTTAGAAACATCAATTCTTGCATGTTTTTGAAGGCCAGCATGGTTTCTTTTGAATTCGTGTTGAGTTAGTGTGAAAAGTGCAGTATATGTTCATTTTGTGCTTTTCTCGCTCAAATAGCGTTATTTTGACCTGAAAATGACGGAATATGAGTATTTTAGATTCATTTGTATTTATTTGTCAAACTGTCAGAGAATGACATTTCCACTTTAGAAACATCAATTCTTGCATGTTTTTGAAGGCCAGCATGTTTTCTTTTGAATTCGTGTTGAGTTAGTGTGAAAAGTGCAGTATATGTTCATTTTGTGCTTTTCTCGCTCAAATAGCGTTATTTTGACCTGAAAATGACGGAATATGAGTATTTTAGATTCATTTGTATTTATTTGTCAAACTGTCATAGAATGACATTTCCACTTTAGAAACATCAATTCTTGCATGTTTTTGAAGGCCAGCATGGTTTCTTTTGAATTCGTGTTGAGTTAGTGTGAAAAGTGCAGTATATGTTCATTTTGTGCTTTTCTCGCTCAAATAGCGTTATTTTGACCTGAAAATGACGGAATATGAGTATTTTAGATTCATTTGTATTTATTTGTCAAACTGTCATAGAATGACATTTCCACTTTAGAAACATCAATTCTTGCATGTTTTTGAAGGCCAGCATGGTTTCTTTTGAATTCGTGTTGAGTTAGTGTGAAAAGTGCAGTATATGTTCATTTTGTGCTTTTCTCGCTCAAATAGCGTTATTTTGACCTGAAAATGACGGAATATGAGTATTTTAGATTCATTTGTATTTATTTGTCAAACTGTCATAGAATGACATTTCCACTTTAGAAACATCAATTCTTGCATGTTTTTGAAGGCCAGCATGGTTTCTTTTGAATTCGTGTTGAGTTAGTGTGAAAAGTGCAGTATATGTTCATTTTGTGCTTTTCTCGCTCAAATAGCGTTATTTTGACCTGAAAATGACGGAATATGAGTATGTTAGATTCATTTGTATTTATTTGTCAAACTGTCATAGAATGACATTTCCACTTTAGAAACATCAATTCTTGCATGTTTTTGAAGGCCAGCATGGTTTCTTTTGAATTCGTGTTGAGTTAGTGTGAAAAGTGCAGTATATGTTCATTTTGTGCTTTTCTCGCTCAAATAGCGTTATTTTGACCTGAAAATGACGGAATATGAGTATTTTAGATTCATTTGTATTTATTTGTCAAACTGTCATAGAATGACATTTCCACTTTAGAAACATCAATTCTTGCATGTTTTTGAAGGCCAGCATGTTTTCTTTTGAATTCGTGTTGAGTTAGTGTGAAAAGTGCAGTATATGTTCATTTTGTGCTTTTCTCGCTCAAATAGCGTTATTTTGACCTGAAAATGACGGAATATGAGTATTTTAGATTCATTTGTATTTATTTGTCAAACTGTCATAGAATGACATTTCCACTTTAGAAACATCAATTCTTGCATGTTTTTGAAGGCCAGCATGTTTTCTTTTGAATTCGTGTTGAGTTAGTGTGAAAAGTGCAGTATATGTTCATTTTGTGCTTTTCTCGCTCAAATAGCGTTATTTTGACCTGAAAATGACGGAATATGAGTATTTTAGATTCATTTGTATTTATTTGTCAAACTGTCATAGAATGACATTTCCACTTTAGAAACATCAATTCTTGCATGTTTTTGAAGGCCAGCATGGTTTCTTTTGAATTCGTGTTGAGTTAGTGTGAAAAGTGCAGTATATGTTCATTTTGTGCTTTTCTCGCTCAAATAGCGTTATTTTGACCTGAAAATGACGGAATATGAGTATTTTAGATTCATTTGTATTTATTTGTCAAACTGTCATAGAATGACATTTCCACTTTAGAAACATCAATTCTTGCATGTTTTTGAAGGCCAGCATGTTTTCTTTTGAATTCGTGTTGAGTTAGTGTGAAAAGTGCAGTATATGTTCATTTTGTGCTTTTCTCGCTCAAATAGCGTTATTTTGACCTGAAAATGACGGAATATGAGTATTTTAGATTCATTTGTATTTATTTGTCAAACTGTCATAGAATGACATTTCCACTTTAGAAACATCAATTCTTGCATGTTTTTGAAGGCCAGCATGGTTTCTTTTGAATTCGTGTTGAGTTAGTGTGAAAAGTGCAGTATATGTTCATTTTGTGCTTTTCTCGCTCAAATAGCGTTATTCTGACTTGAAAATGACGGAATATGAGTATTTTAGATTCATTTGTATTTATTTGTCAAACTGTCAGAGAATGACATTTCCACTTTAGAAACATCAATTCTTGCATGTTTTTGAACGACAGCATGGTTTCTTTTGAATTCGTGTTGAGTTAGTGTGAAAAGTGCAGTATATGTTCATTTTGTGCTTTTCTCGCTCAAATAGCGTTATTTTGACCTGAAAATGACGGAATATGAGTATTTTAGATTCATTTGTATTTATTTGTCAAACTGTCATAGAATGACATTTCCACTTTAGAAACATCAATTCTTGCATGTTTTTGAAGGCCAGCATGTTTTCTTTTGAATTCGTGTTGAGTTAGTGTGAAAAGTGCAGTATATGTTCATTTTGTGCTTTTCTCGCTCAAATAGCGTTATTTTGACCTGAAAATGACGGAATATGAGTATTTTAGATTCATTTGTATTTATTTGTCAAACTGTCATAGAATGACATTTCCACTTTAGAAACATCAATTCTTGCATGTTTTTGAAGGCCAGCATGGTTTCTTTTGAATTCGTGTTGAGTTAGTGTGAAAAGTGCAGTATATGTTCATTTTGTGCTTTTCTCGCTCAAATAGCGTTATTCTGACTTGAAAATGACGGAATATGAGTATTTTAGATTCATTTGTATTTATTTGTCAAACTGTCAGAGAATGACATTTCCACTTTAGAAACATCAATTCTTGCATGTTTTTGAACGACAGCATGGTTTCTTTTGAATTCGTGTTGAGTTAGTGTGAAAAGTGCAGTATATGTTCATTTTGTGCTTTTCTCGCTCAAATAGCGTTATTTTGACCTGAAAATGACGGAATATGAGTATTTTAGATTCATTTGTATTTATTTGTCAAACTGTCATAGAATGACATTTCCACTTTAGAAACATCAATTCTTGCATGTTTTTGAAGGCCAGCATGTTTTCTTTTGAATTCGTGTTGAGTTAGTGTGAAAAGTGCAGTATATGTTCATTTTGTGCTTTTCTCGCTCAAATAGCGTTATTTTGACCTGAAAATGACGGAATATGAGTATTTTAGATTCATTTGTATTTATTTGTCAAACTGTCATAGAATGACATTTCCACTTTAGAAACATCAATTCTTGCATGTTTTTGAAGGCCAGCATGGTTTCTTTTGAATTCGTGTTGAGTTAGTGTGAAAAGTGCAGTATATGTTCATTTTGTGCTTTTCTCGCTCAAATAGCGTTATTTTGACCTGAAAATGACGGAATATTAGTATTTTAGATTCATTTGTATTTATTTGTCAAACTGTCATAGAATGACATTTCCACTTTAGAAACATCAATTCTTGCATGTTTTTGAAGGCCAGCATGTTTTCTTTTGAATTCGTGTTGAGTTAGTGTGAAAAGTGCAGTATATGTTCATTTTGTGCTTTTCTCGCTCAAATAGCGTTATTTTGACCTGAAAATGACGGAATATGAGTATTTTAGATTCATTTGTATTTATTTGTCAAACTGTCATAGAATGACATTTCCACTTTAGAAACATCAATTCTTGCATGTTTTTGAAGGCCAGCATGTTTTCTTTTGAATTCGTGTTGAGTTAGTGTGAAAAGTGCAGTATATGTTCATTTTGTGCTTTTCTCGCTCAAATAGCGTTATTTTGACCTGAAAATGACGGAATATGAGTATTTTAGATTCATTTGTATTTATTTGTCAAACTGTCATAGAATGACATTTCCACTTTAGAAACATCAATTCTTGCATGTTTTTGAAGGCCAGCATGGTTTCTTTTGAATTCGTGTTGAGTTAGTGTGAAAAGTGCAGTATATGTTCATTTTGTGCTTTTCTCGCTCAAATAGCGTTATTTTGACCTGAAAATGACGGAATATGAGTATTTTAGATTCATTTGTATTTATTTGTCAAACTGTCATAGAATGACATTTCCACTTTAGAAACATCAATTCTTGCATGTTTTTGAAGGCCAGCATGGTTTCTTTTGAATTCGTGTTGAGTTAGTGTGAAAAGTGCAGTATATGTTCATTTTGTGCTTTTCTCGCTCAAATAGCGTTATTTTGACCTGAAAATGACGGAATATGAGTATTTTAGATTCATTTGTATTTATTTGTCAAACTGTCATAGAATGACATTTCCACTTTAGAAACATCAATTCTTGCATGTTTTTGAAGGCCAGCATGGTTTCTTTTGAATTCGTGTTGAGTTAGTGTGAAAAGTGCAGTATATGTTCATTTTGTGCTTTTCTCGCTCAAATAGCGTTATTTTGACCTGAAAATGACGGAATATGAGTATGTTAGATTCATTTGTATTTATTTGTCAAACTGTCATAGAATGACATTTCCACTTTAGAAACATCAATTCTTGCATGTTTTTGAAGGCCAGCATGGTTTCTTTTGAATTCGTGTTGAGTTAGTGTGAAAAGTGCAGTCTATGTTCATTTTGTGCTTTTCTCGCTCAAATAGCGTTATTTTGACCTGAAAATGACGGAATATGAGTATTTTAGATTCATTTGTATTTATTTGTCAAACTGTCATAGAATGACATTTCCACTTTAGAAACATCAATTCTTGCATGTTTTTGAAGGCCAGCATGGTTTCTTTTGAATTCGTGTTGAGTTAGTGTGAAAAGTGCAGTATATGTTCATTTTGTGCTTTTCTCGCTCAAATAGCGTTATTTTGACCTGAAAATGACGGAATATGAGTATTTTAGATTCATTTGTATTTATTTGTCAAACTGTCATAGAATGACATTTCCACTTTAGAAACATCAATTCTTGCATGTTTTTGAAGGCCAGCATGTTTTCTTTTGAATTCGTGTTGAGTTAGTGTGAAAAGTGCAGTATATGTTCATTTTGTGCTTTTCTCGCTCAAATAGCGTTATTTTGACCTGAAAATGACGGAATATGAGTATTTTAGATTCATTTGTATTTATTTGTCAAACTGTCATAGAATGACATTTCCACTTTAGAAACATCAATTCTTGCATGTTTTTGAAGGCCAGCATGGTTTCTTTTGAATTCGTGTTGAGTTAGTGTGAAAAGTGCAGTATATGTTCATTTTGTGCTTTTCTCGCTCAAATAGCGTTATTTTGACCTGAAAATGACGGAATATGAGTATTTTAGATTCATTTGTATTTATTTGTCAAACTGTCATAGAATGACATTTCCACTTTAGAAACATCAATTCTTGCATGTTTTTGAAGGCCAGCATGGTTTCTTTTGAATTCGTGTTGAGTTAGTGTGAAAAGTGCAGTATATGTTCATTTTGTGCTTTTCTCGCTCAAATAGCGTTATTTTGACCTGAAAATGACGGAATATGAGTATTTTAGATTCATTTGTATTTATTTGTCAAACTGTCATAGAATGACATTTCCACTTTAGAAACATCAATTCTTGCATGTTTTTGAAGGCCAGCATGGTTTCTTTTGAATTCGTGTTGAGTTAGTGTGAAAAGTGCAGTATATGTTCATTTTGTGCTTTTCTCGCTCAAATAGCGTTATTTTGACCTGAAAATGACGGAATATGAGTATGTTAGATTCATTTGTATTTATTTGTCAAACTGTCATAGAATGACATTTCCACTTTAGAAACATCAATTCTTGCATGTTTTTGAAGGCCAGCATGGTTTCTTTTGAATTCGTGTTGAGTTAGTGTGAAAAGTGCAGTCTATGTTCATTTTGTGCTTTTCTCGCTCAAATAGCGTTATTTTGACCTGAAAATGACGGAATATGAGTATTTTAGATTCATTTGTATTTATTTGTCAAACTGTCATAGAATGACATTTCCACTTTAGAAACATCAATTCTTGCATGTTTTTGAAGGCCAGCATGGTTTCTTTTGAATTCGTGTTGAGTTAGTGTGAAAAGTGCAGTATATGTTCATTTTGTGCTTTTCTCGCTCAAATAGCGTTATTTTGACCTGAAAATGACGGAATATGAGTATTTTAGATTCATTTGTATTTATTTGTCAAACTGTCATAGAATGACATTTCCACTTTAGAAACATCAATTCTTGCATGTTTTTGAAGGCCAGCATGGTTTCTTTTGAATTCGTGTTGAGTTAGTGTGAAAAGTGCAGTATATGTTCATTTTGTGCTTTTCTCGCTCAAATAGCGTTATTTTGACCTGAAAATGACGGAATATGAGTATTTTAGATTCATTTGTATTTATTTGTCAAACTGTCATAGAATGACATTTCCACTTTAGAAACATCAATTCTTGCATGTTTTTGAAGGCCAGCATGGTTTCTTTTGAATTCGTGTTGAGTTAGTGTGAAAAGTGCAGTATATGTTCATTTTGTGCTTTTCTCGCTCAAATAGCGTTATTTTGACCTGAAAATGACGGAATATGAGTATTTTAGATTCATTTGTATTTATTTGTCAAACTGTCATAGAATGACATTTCCACTTTAGAAACATCAATTCTTGCATGTTTTTGAAGGCCAGCATGTTTTCTTTTGAATTCGTGTTGAGTTAGTGTGAAAAGTGCAGTATATGTTCATTTTGTGCTTTTCTCGCTCAAATAGCGTTATTTTGACCTGAAAATGACGGAATATGAGTATTTTAGATTCATTTGTATTTATTTGTCAAACTGTCATAGAATGACATTTCCACTTTAGAAACATCAATTCTTGCATGTTTTTGAAGGCCAGCATGGTTTCTTTTGAATTCGTGTTGAGTTAGTGTGAAAAGTGCAGTCTATGTTCATTTTGTGCTTTTCTCGCTCAAATAGCGTTATTTTGACCTGAAAATGACGGAATATGAGTATTTTAGATTCATTTGTATTTATTTGTCAAACTGTCATAGAATGACATTTCCACTTTAGAAACATCAATTCTTGCATGTTTTTGAAGGCCAGCATGGTTTCTTTTGAATTCGTGTTGAGTTAGTGTGAAAAGTGCAGTATATGTTCATTTTGTGCTTTTCTCGCTCAAATAGCGTTATTTTGACCTGAAAATGACGGAATATGAGTATTTTAGATTCATTTGTATTTATTTGTCAAACTGTCATAGAATGACATTTCCACTTTAGAAACATCAATTCTTGCATGTTTTTGAAGGCCAGCATGGTTTCTTTTGAATTCGTGTTGAGTTAGTGTGAAAAGTGCAGTATATGTTCATTTTGTGCTTTTCTCGCTCAAATAGCGTTATTTTGACCTGAAAATGACGGAATATGAGTATTTTAGATTCATTTGTATTTATTTGTCAAACTGTCATAGAATGACATTTCCACTTTAGAAACATCAATTCTTGCATGTTTTTGAAGGCCAGCATGGTTTCTTTTGAATTCGTGTTGAGTTAGTGTGAAAAGTGCAGTATATGTTCATTTTGTGCTTTTCTCGCTCAAATAGCGTTTTCTGTGCTTCTCTCGCTGAAATAGCATCTTCTGTGCTTCTCTCGATGAAATAGCGTCTTCTGTGTTTTTCTCGCTCGAATCGCGTCTTTTCAGGCTTTTCTCGCTCAAATAGCGTCTTTTTGTGCTTTTCTCGCTCAAATAGCGTTATTTTGAGCGGAAAATGACAGATTGTGCTTATTTCAGATTCATGTGTTTTTATGTATCAAACTGTGTGAGAATGACAATTCCACTGTAGAAACATCAAGTCTTGCATGTTTTTGAAGGACAGCATGGTTTATTTTGAATTCCTGTTGAATTAGTGTGAAAAGTGCAACATATGTTCATTTTGTGCTTTTCTCGCTCAAATAGCGTTATTTTGAGCGGAAAATGACAGTATGTGCTTATTTTAGATTCATGTGTTTTTATGTATCAAACTGTGTGAGAATGACAATTCCACTGTAGAAACATCAAGTCTTGCATGTTTTTGAAGGACAGCATGGTTTATTTTGAATTCCTGTTGAGTTAGTGTGAAAAGTGCAACATATGTTCATTTTGTGCTTTTCTCGCTCAAATAGCGTTATTTTGAGCGGAAAATGACAGATTGTGCTTATTTTAGATTCATGTGTTTTTATGTATCAAACTGTGTGAGAATGACAATTCCACTGTAGAAACATCAAGTCTTGCATGTTTTTGAAGGACAGCATGGTTTATTTTGAATTCCTGTTGAGTTAGTGTGAAAAGTGCAACATATGTTCATTTTGTGCTTTTCTCGCTCAAATAGCGTTTTCTGTGCTTCTCTCGCTGAAATAGCATCTTCTGTGCTTTTCTCGATGAAATAGCGTCTTCTGTGTTTTTCTCGCTCGAATCGCGTCTTTTCAGGCTTTTCTCGCTCAAATAGCGTCTTTTTGTGCTTTTCTCGCTCAAACAGCGTTATTCTGACAGGAAAATGACAGTATGTGCTTATTTTAGATTTATGTGTTTTTATGTGTCAAACTTTCTTAGAATGACAATTCCACTTTAGAAACATCAAGTCTTGCATGTTTTTGAAGGACAGCATGGTTTATTTTGAATTCCTGTTGAATTAGTGTGAAAAGTGCAACATATGTTCATTTTGTGCTTTTCTCGCTCAAATAGCGTTATTTTGAGCGGAAAATGACAGTATGTGCTTATTTTAGATTCATGTGTTTTTATGTATCAAACTGTGTGAGAATGACAATTCCACTGTAGAAACATCAAGTCTTGCATGTTTTTGAAGGACAGCATGGTTTATTTTGAATTCCTGTTGAGTTAGTGTGAAAAGTGCAACATATGTTCATTTTGTGCTTTTCTCGCTCAAATAGCGTTATTTTGAGCGGAAAATGACAGATTGTGCTTATTTTAGATTCATGTGTTTTTATGTATCAAACTGTGTGAGAATGACAATTCCACTGTAGAAACATCAAGTCTTGCATGTTTTTGAAGGACAGCATGGTTTATTTTGAATTCCTGTTGAGTTAGTGTGAAAAGTGCAACATATGTTCATTTTGTGCTTTTCTCGCTCAAATAGCGTTTTCTGTGCTTCTCTCGCTGAAATAGCATCTTCTGTGCTTTTCTCGATGAAATAGCGTCTTCTGTGTTTTTCTCGCTCGAATCGCGTCTTTTCAGGCTTTTCTCGCTCAAATAGCGTCTTTTTGTGCTTTTCTCGCTCAAACAGCGTTATTCTGACAGGAAAATGACAGTATGTGCTTATTTTAGATTTATGTGTTTTTATGTGTCAAACTTTCTTAGAATGACAATTCCACTTTAGAAACATCAAGTCTTGCATGTTTTTGAAGGACAGCATGGTTTATTTTGAATTCCTGTTGAGTTCGTGTGAAAAGTGCAACATATGTTCATTTTGTGCTTTTCTCGCTCAAATAGCGTTATTTTGAGCGGAAAATGACAGTATATGCTTATTTCAGATTCATGTATTTTTATGTATCAAACTGTGTGAGAATGACAATTCCACTGTAGAAACATCAAGTCTTGCATGTTTTTGAAGGACAGCGTGGTTTATTTTGAATTCCTGTTGAGATAGTGTGAAAAGTGCAACATATGTTCATTTTGTGCTTTTCTCGCTCAAATAGCGTTATTTTGAGCGGAAAATGACAGTATGTGCTTATTTCAGATTCATGTGTTTTTATGTATCAAACTGTGTGAGAATGACAATTCCACTGTAGAAACATCAAGTCTTGCATGTTTTTGAAGGACAGCATGGTTTATTTTGAATTCCTGTTGAGTTAGTGTGAAAAGTGCAGTATATGTTCATTTTGTGCTTTTCTCGCTCAAATAGCGTTATTCTGACTTGAAAATGACGGAATATGAGTATTTTAGATTCATTTGTATTTATTTGTCAAACTGTCATAGAATGACATTTCCACTTTAGAAACATCAATTCTTGCATGTTTTTGAAGGCCAGCATGGTTTCTTTTGAATTCGTGTTGAGTTAGTGTGAAAAGTGCAGTATATGTTCATTTTGTGCTTTTCTCGCTCAAATAGCGTTATTTTGACCTGAAAATGACGGAATATGAGTATGTTAGATTCATTTGTATTTATTTGTCAAACTGTCATAGAATGACATTTCCACTTTAGAAACATCAATTCTTGCATGTTTTTGAAGGCCAGCATGGTTTCTTTTGAATTCGTGTTGAGTTAGTGTGAAAAGTGCAGTCTATGTTCATTTTGTGCTTTTCTCGCTCAAATAGCGTTATTTTGACCTGAAAATGACGGAATATGAGTATTTTAGATTCATTTGTATTTATTTGTCAAACTGTCATAGAATGACATTTCCACTTTAGAAACATCAATTCTTGCATGTTTTTGAAGGCCAGCATGGTTTCTTTTGAATTCGTGTTGAGTTAGTGTGAAAAGTGCAGTATATGTTCATTTTGTGCTTTTCTCGCTCAAATAGCGTTATTTTGACCTGAAAATGACGGAATATGAGTATTTTAGATTCATTTGTATTTATTTGTCAAACTGTCATAGAATGACATTTCCACTTTAGAAACATCAATTCTTGCATGTTTTTGAAGGCCAGCATGGTTTCTTTTGAATTCGTGTTGAGTTAGTGTGAAAAGTGCAGTATATGTTCATTTTGTGCTTTTCTCGCTCAAATAGCGTTATTTTGACCTGAAAATGACGGAATATGAGTATTTTAGATTCATTTGTATTTATTTGTCAAACTGTCATAGAATGACATTTCCACTTTAGAAACATCAATTCTTGCATGTTTTTGAAGGCCAGCATGGTTTCTTTTGAATTCGTGTTGAGGTAGTGTGAAAAGTGCAGTATATGTTCATTTTGTGCTTTTCTCGCTCAAATAGCGTTTTCTGTGCTTCTCTCGCTGAAATAGCATCTTCTGTGCTTCTCTCGATGAAATAGCGTCTTCTGTGTTTTTCTCGCTCGAATCGCGTCTTTTCAGGCTTTTCTCGCTCAAATAGCGTCTTTTTGTGCTTTTCTCGCTCAAATAGCGTTATTTTGAGCTGAAAATGACAGATTGTGCTTATTTCAGATTCATGTGTTTTTATGTATCAAACTGTGTGAGAATGACAATTCCACTGTAGAAACATCAAGTCTTGCATGTTTTTGAAGGACAGCATGGTTTATTTTGAATTCCTGTTGAGTTCGTGTGAAAAGTGCAACATATGTTCATTTTGTGCTTTTCTCGCTCAAATAGCGTTATTTTGAGCGGAAAATGACAGTATATGCTTATTTCAGATTCATGTATTTTTATGTATCAAACTGTGTGAGAATGACAATTCCACTGTAGAAACATCAAGTCTTGCATGTTTTTGAAGGACAGCGTGGTTTATTTTGAATTCCTGTTGAGATAGTGTGAAAAGTGCAACATATGTTCATTTTGTGCTTTTCTCGCTCAAATAGCGTTATTTTGAGCGGAAAATGACAGTATGTGCTTATTTCAGATTCATGTGTTTTTATGTATCAAACTGTGTGAGAATGACAATTCCACTGTAGAAACATCAAGTCTTGCATGTTTTTGAAGGACAGCATGGTTTATTTTGAATTCCTGTTGAGTTAGTGTGAAAAGTGCAGTATATGTTCATTTTGTGCTTTTCTCGCTCAAATAGCGTTATTCTGACTTGAAAATGACGGAATATGAGTATTTTAGATTCATTTGTATTTATTTGTCAAACTGTCATAGAATGACATTTCCACTTTAGAAACATCAATTCTTGCATGTTTTTGAAGGCCAGCATGGTTTCTTTTGAATTCGTGTTGAGTTAGTGTGAAAAGTGCAGTATATGTTCATTTTGTGCTTTTCTCGCTCAAATAGCGTTTTCTGTGCTTCTCTCGCTGAAATAGCATCTTCTGTGCTTCTCTCGATGAAATAGCGTTTTCTGTGTTTTTCTCGCTCGAATCGCGTCTTTTCAGGCTTTTCTCGCTCAAATAGCGTCTTTTTGTGCTTTTCTCGCTCAAACAGCGTTATTCTGACAGGAAAATGACAGTATGTGCTTATTTTAGATTTATGTGTTTTTATGTGTCAAACTTTCTTAGAATGACAATTCCACTTTAGAAACATCAAGTCTTGCATGTTTTTGAAGGACAGCATGGTTTATTTTGAATTCCTGTTGAGTTCGTGTGAAAAGTGCAACATATGTTCATTTTGTGCTTTTCTCGCTCAAATAGCGTTATTTTGAGCGGAAAATGACAGTATGTGGTTATTTCAGATTCATGTGTTTTTATGTATCAAACTGTGTGAGAATGACAATTCCACTGTAGAAACATCAAGTCTTGCATGTTTTTGAAGGACAGCATGGTTTATTTTGAATTCCTGTTGAGTTAGTGTGAAAAGTGCAACATATGTTCATTTTGTGCTTTTCTCGCTCAAATAGCGTTATTTTGAGCGGAAAATGACAGATTGTGCTTATTTTAGATTCATGTGTTTTTATGTATCAAACTGTGTGAGAATGACAATTCCACTGTAGAAACATCAAGTCTTGCATGTTTTTGAAGGACAGCATGGTTTATTTTGAATTCCTGTTGAGTTAGTGTGAAAAGTGCAGTATATGTTCATTTTGTGCTTTTCTCGCTCAAATAGCGTTATTTTGACCTGAAAATGACGGAATATGAGTATGTTAGATTCATTTGTATTTATTTGTCAAACTGTCATAGAATGACATTTCCACTTTAGAAACATCAATTCTTGCATGTTTTTGAAGGCCAGCATGGTTTCTTTTGAATTCGTGTTGAGTTAGTGTGAAAAGTGCAGTATATGTTCATTTTGTGCTTTTCTCGCTCAAATAGCGTTATTTTGAGCGGAAAATGACAGTATGTGCTTATTTCAGATTCATGTGTTTTTATGTATCAAACTGTGTGAGAATGACAATTCCACTGTAGAAACATCAAGTCTTGCATGTTTTTGAAGGACAGCATGGTTTATTTTGAATTCCTGTTGAGTTAGTGTGAAAAGTGCAGTATATGTTCATTTTGTGCTTTTCTCGCTCAAATAGCGTTATTCTGACTTGAAAATGACGGAATATGAGTATTTTAGATTCATTTGTATTTATTTGTCAAACTGTCATAGAATGACATTTCCACTTTAGAAACATCAATTCTTGCATGTTTTTGAAGGCCAGCATGGTTTCTTTTGAATTCGTGTTGAGTTAGTGTGAAAAGTGCAGTATATGTTCATTTTGTGCTTTTCTCGCTCAAATAGCGTTATTTTGACCTGAAAATGACGGAATATGAGTATTTTAGATTCATTTGTATTTATTTGTCAAACTGTCATAGAATGACATTTCCACTTTAGAAACATCAATTCTTGCATGTTTTTGAAGGCCAGCATGGTTTCTTTTGAATTCGTGTTGAGTTAGTGTGAAAAGTGCAGTATATGTTCATTTTGTGCTTTTCTCGCTCAAATAGCGTTATTTTGACCTGAAAATGACGGAATATGAGTATGTTAGATTCATTTGTATTTATTTGTCAAACTGTCATAGAATGACATTTCCACTTTAGAAACATCAATTCTTGCATGTTTTTGAAGGCCAGCATGTTTTCTTTTGAATTCGTGTTGAGTTAGTGTGAAAAGTGCAGTATATGTTCATTTTGTGCTTTTCTCGCTCAAATAGCGTTATTTTGACCTGAAAATGACGGAATATGAGTATTTTAGATTCATTTGTATTTATTTGTCAAACTGTCATAGAATGACATTTCCACTTTAGAAACATCAATTCTTGCATGTTTTTGAAGGCCAGCATGGTTTCTTTTGAATTCGTGTTGAGTTAGTGTGAAAAGTGCAGTATATGTTCATTTTGTGCTTTTCTCGCTCAAATAGCGTTATTTTGACCTGAAAATGACGGAATATGAGTATGTTAGATTCATTTGTATTTATTTGTCAAACTGTCATAGAATGACATTTCCACTTTAGAAACATCAATTCTTGCATGTTTTTGAAGGCCAGCATGGTTTCTTTTGAATTCGTGTTGAGTTAGTGTGAAAAGTGCAGTATATGTTCATTTTGTGCTTTTCTCGCTCAAATAGCGTTATTTTGAGCGGAAAATGACAGTATGTGCTTATTTCAGATTCATGTGTTTTTATGTATCAAACTGTGTGAGAATGACAATTCCACTGTAGAAACATCAAGTCTTGCATGTTTTTGAAGGACAGCATGGTTTATTTTGAATTCCTGTTGAGTTAGTGTGAAAAGTGCAGTATATGTTCATTTTGTGCTTTTCTCGCTCAAATAGCGTTATTCTGACTTGAAAATGACGGAATATGAGTATTTTAGATTCATTTGTATTTATTTGTCAAACTGTCATAGAATGACATTTCCACTTTAGAAACATCAATTCTTGCATGTTTTTGAAGGCCAGCATGGTTTCTTTTGAATTCGTGTTGAGTTAGTGTGAAAAGTGCAGTATATGTTCATTTTGTGCTTTTCTCGCTCAAATAGCGTTATTTTGACCTGAAAATGACGGAATATGAGTATTTTAGATTCATTTGTATTTATTTGTCAAACTGTCATAGAATGACATTTCCACTTTAGAAACATCAATTCTTGCATGTTTTTGAAGGCCAGCATGGTTTCTTTTGAATTCGTGTTGAGTTAGTGTGAAAAGTGCAGTATATGTTCATTTTGTGCTTTTCTCGCTCAAATAGCGTTATTTTGACCTGAAAATGACGGAATATGAGTATGTTAGATTCATTTGTATTTATTTGTCAAACTGTCATAGAATGACATTTCCACTTTAGAAACATCAATTCTTGCATGTTTTTGAAGGCCAGCATGTTTTCTTTTGAATTCGTGTTGAGTTAGTGTGAAAAGTGCAGTATATGTTCATTTTGTGCTTTTCTCGCTCAAATAGCGTTATTTTGACCTGAAAATGACGGAATATGAGTATTTTAGATTCATTTGTATTTATTTGTCAAACTGTCATAGAATGACATTTCCACTTTAGAAACATCAATTCTTGCATGTTTTTGAAGGCCAGCATGGTTTCTTTTGAATTCGTGTTGAGTTAGTGTGAAAAGTGCAGTATATGTTCATTTTGTGCTTTTCTCGCTCAAATAGCGTTATTTTGACCTGAAAATGACGGAATATGAGTATGTTAGATTCATTTGTATTTATTTGTCAAACTGTCATAGAATGACATTTCCACTTTAGAAACATCAATTCTTGCATGTTTTTGAAGGCCAGCATGGTTTCTTTTGAATTCGTGTTGAGTTAGTGTGAAAAGTGCAGTATATGTTCATTTTGTGCTTTTCTCGCTCAAATAGCGTTATTTTGACCTGAAAATGACGGAATATGAGTATTTTAGATTCATTTGTATTTATTTGTCAAACTGTCATAGAATGACATTTCCACTTTAGAAACATCAATTCTTGCATGTTTTTGAAGGCCAGCATGTTTTCTTTTGAATTCGTGTTGAGTTAGTGTGAAAAGTGCAGTATATGTTCATTTTGTGCTTTTCTCGCTCAAATAGCGTTATTTTGACCTGAAAATGACGGAATATGAGTATTTTAGATTCATTTGTATTTATTTGTCAAACTGTCATAGAATGACATTTCCACTTTAGAAACATCAATTCTTGCATGTTTTTGAAGGCCAGCATGGTTTCTTTTGAATTCGTGTTGAGTTAGTGTGAAAAGTGCAGTATATGTTCATTTTGTGCTTTTCTCGCTCAAATAGCGTTATTTTGACCTGAAAATGACGGAATATGAGTATTTTAGATTCATTTGTATTTATTTGTCAAACTGTCATAGAATGACATTTCCACTTTAGAAACATCAATTCTTGCATGTTTTTGAAGGCCAGCATGGTTTCTTTTGAATTCGTGTTGAGTTAGTGTGAAAAGTGCAGTATATGTTCATTTTGTGCTTTTCTCGCTCAAATAGCGTTATTTTGACCTGAAAATGACGGAATATGAGTATTTTAGATTCATTTGTATTTATTTGTCAAACTGTCATAGAATGACATTTCCACTTTAGAAACATCAATTCTTGCATGTTTTTGAAGGCCAGCATGGTTTCTTTTGAATTCGTGTTGAGTTAGTGTGAAAAGTGCAGTATATGTTCATTTTGTGCTTTTCTCGCTCAAATAGCGTTATTTTGACCTGAAAATGACGGAATATGAGTATGTTAGATTCATTTGTATTTATTTGTCAAACTGTCATAGAATGACATTTCCACTTTAGAAACATCAATTCTTGCATGTTTTTGAAGGCCAGCATGGTTTCTTTTGAATTCGTGTTGAGTTAGTGTGAAAAGTGCAGTATATGTTCATTTTGTGCTTTTCTCGCTCAAATAGCGTTATTTTGAGCGGAAAATGACAGTATGTGCTTATTTCAGATTCATGTGTTTTTATGTATCAAACTGTGTGAGAATGACAATTCCACTGTAGAAACATCAAGTCTTGCATGTTTTTGAAGGACAGCATGGTTTATTTTGAATTCCTGTTGAGTTAGTGTGAAAAGTGCAGTATATGTTCATTTTGTGCTTTTCTCGCTCAAATAGCGTTATTCTGACTTGAAAATGACGGAATATGAGTATTTTAGATTCATTTGTATTTATTTGTCAAACTGTCAGAGAATGACATTTCCACTTTAGAAACATCAATTCTTGCATGTTTTTGAAGGCCAGCATGGTTTCTTTTGAATTCGTGTTGAGTTAGTGTGAAAAGTGCAGTATATGTTCATTTTGTGCTTTTCTCGCTCAAATAGCGTTATTTTGACCTGAAAATGACGGAATATGAGTATTTTAGATTCATTTGTATTTATTTGTCAAACTGTCATAGAATGACATTTCCACTTTAGAAACATCAATTCTTGCATGTTTTTGAAGGACAGCATGGTTTCTTTTGAATTCGTGTTGAGTTAGTGTGAAAAGTGCAGTATATGTTCATTTTGTGCTTTTCTCGCTCAAATAGCGTTATTTTGAGCGGAAAATGACAGTATGTGCTTATTTCAGATTCATGTGTTTTTATGTATCAAACTGTGTGAGAATGACAATTCCACTGTAGAAACATCAAGTCTTGCATGTTTTTGAAGGACAGCATGGTTTATTTTGAATTCCTGTTGAGTTAGTGTGAAAAGTGCAGTATATGTTCATTTTGTGCTTTTCTCGCTCAAATAGCGTTATTCTGACTTGAAAATGACGGAATATGAGTATTTTAGATTCATTTGTATTTATTTGTCAAACTGTCATAGAATGACATTTCCACTTTAGAAACATCAATTCTTGCATGTTTTTGAAGGCCAGCATGGTTTCTTTTGAATTCGTGTTGAGTTAGTGTGAAAAGTGCAGTATATGTTCATTTTGTGCTTTTCTCGCTCAAATAGCGTTATTTTGACCTGAAAATGACGGAATATGAGTATTTTAGATTCATTTGTATTTATTTGTCAAACTGTCATAGAATGACATTTCCACTTTAGAAACATCAATTCTTGCATGTTTTTGAAGGCCAGCATGGTTTCTTTTGAATTCGTGTTGAGTTAGTGTGAAAAGTGCAGTATATGTTCATTTTGTGCTTTTCTCGCTCAAATAGCGTTATTTTGACCTGAAAATGACGGAATATGAGTATGTTAGATTCATTTGTATTTATTTGTCAAACTGTCATAGAATGACATTTCCACTTTAGAAACATCAATTCTTGCATGTTTTTGAAGGCCAGCATGTTTTCTTTTGAATTCGTGTTGAGTTAGTGTGAAAAGTGCAGTATATGTTCATTTTGTGCTTTTCTCGCTCAAATAGCGTTATTTTGACCTGAAAATGACGGAATATGAGTATTTTAGATTCATTTGTATTTATTTGTCAAACTGTCATAGAATGACATTTCCACTTTAGAAACATCAATTCTTGCATGTTTTTGAAGGCCAGCATGGTTTCTTTTGAATTCGTGTTGAGTTAGTGTGAAAAGTGCAGTATATGTTCATTTTGTGCTTTTCTCGCTCAAATAGCGTTATTTTGACCTGAAAATGACGGAATATGAGTATTTTAGATTCATTTGTATTTATTTGTCAAACTGTCATAGAATGACATTTCCACTTTAGAAACATCAATTCTTGCATGTTTTTGAAGGCCAGCATGGTTTCTTTTGAATTCGTGTTGAGTTAGTGTGAAAAGTGCAGTATATGTTCATTTTGTGCTTTTCTCGCTCAAATAGCGTTATTTTGACCTGAAAATGACGGAATATGAGTATGTTAGATTCATTTGTATTTATTTGTCAAACTGTCATAGAATGACATTTCCACTTTAGAAACATCAATTCTTGCATGTTTTTGAAGGCCAGCATGGTTTCTTTTGAATTCGTGTTGAGTTAGTGTGAAAAGTGCAGTATATGTTCATTTTGTGCTTTTCTCGCTCAAATAGCGTTATTTTGAGCGGAAAATGACAGTATGTGCTTATTTCAGATTCATGTGTTTTTATGTATCAAACTGTGTGAGAATGACAATTCCACTGTAGAAACATCAAGTCTTGCATGTTTTTGAAGGACAGCATGGTTTATTTTGAATTCCTGTTGAGTTAGTGTGAAAAGTGCAGTATATGTTCATTTTGTGCTTTTCTCGCTCAAATAGCGTTATTCTGACTTGAAAATGACGGAATATGAGTATTTTAGATTCATTTGTATTTATTTGTCAAACTGTCAGAGAATGACATTTCCACTTTAGAAACATCAATTCTTGCATGTTTTTGAAGGCCAGCATGGTTTCTTTTGAATTCGTGTTGAGTTAGTGTGAAAAGTGCAGTATATGTTCATTTTGTGCTTTTCTCGCTCAAATAGCGTTATTTTGACCTGAAAATGACGGAATATGAGTATTTTAGATTCATTTGTATTTATTTGTCAAACTGTCATAGAATGACATTTCCACTTTAGAAACATCAATTCTTGCATGTTTTTGAAGGACAGCATGGTTTCTTTTGAATTCGTGTTGAGTTAGTGTGAAAAGTGCAGTATATGTTCATTTTCTGCTTTTCTCGCTCAAATAGCGTTATTTTGAGCGGAAAATGACAGTATGTGCTTATTTCAGATTCATGTGTTTTTATGTATCAAACTGTGTGAGAATGACAATTCCACTGTAGAAACATCAAGTCTTGCATGTTTTTGAAGGACAGCATGGTTTATTTTGAATTCCTGTTGAGTTAGTGTGAAAAGTGCAGTATATGTTCATTTTGTGCTTTTCTCGCTCAAATAGCGTTATTCTGACTTGAAAATGACGGAATATGAGTATTTTAGATTCATTTGTATTTATTTGTCAAACTGTCATAGAATGACATTTCCACTTTAGAAACATCAATTCTTGCATGTTTTTGAAGGCCAGCATGGTTTCTTTTGAATTCGTGTTGAGTTAGTGTGAAAAGTGCAGTATATGTTCATTTTGTGCTTTTCTCGCTCAAATAGCGTTATTTTGACCTGAAAATGACGGAATATGAGTATTTTAGATTCATTTGTATTTATTTGTCAAACTGTCAGAGAATGACATTTCCACTTTAGAAACATCAATTCTTGCATGTTTTTGAAGGACAGCATGGTTTCTTTTGAATTCGTGTTGAGTTAGTGTGAAAAGTGCAGTATATGTTCATTTTGTGCTTTTCTCGCTCAAATAGCGTTATTTTGACCTGAAAATGACGGAATATGAGTATTTTAGATTCATTTGTATTTATTTGTCAAACTGTCATAGAATGACATTTCCACTTTAGAAACATCAATTCTTGCATGTTTTTGAAGGCCAGCATGTTTTCTTTTGAATTCGTGTTGAGTTAGTGTGAAAAGTGCAGTATATGTTCATTTTGTGCTTTTCTCGCTCAAATAGCGTTATTTTGACCTGAAAATGACGGAATATGAGTATTTTAGATTCATTTGTATTTATTTGTCAAACTGTCATAGAATGACATTTCCACTTTAGAAACATCAATTCTTGCATGTTTTTGAAGGCCAGCATGGTTTCTTTTGAATTCGTGTTGAGTTAGTGTGAAAAGTGCAGTATATGTTCATTTTGTGCTTTTCTCGCTCAAATAGCGTTATTTTGACCTGAAAATGACGGAATATGAGTATTTTAGATTCATTTGTATTTATTTGTCAAACTGTCATAGAATGACATTTCCACTTTAGAAACATCAATTCTTGCATGTTTTTGAAGGCCAGCATGGTTTCTTTTGAATTCGTGTTGAGTTAGTGTGAAAAGTGCAGTATATGTTCATTTTGTGCTTTTCTCGCTCAAATAGCGTTATTTTGACCTGAAAATGACGGAATATGAGTATTTTAGATTCATTTGTATTTATTTGTCAAACTGTCATAGAATGACATTTCCACTTTAGAAACATCAATTCTTGCATGTTTTTGAAGGCCAGCATGGTTTCTTTTGAATTCGTGTTGAGTTAGTGTGAAAAGTGCAGTATATGTTCATTTTGTGCTTTTCTCGCTCAAATAGCGTTATTTTGACCTGAAAATGACGGAATATGAGTATGTTAGATTCATTTGTATTTATTTGTCAAACTGTCATAGAATGACATTTCCACTTTAGAAACATCAATTCTTGCATGTTTTTGAAGGCCAGCATGGTTTCTTTTGAATTCGTGTTGAGTTAGTGTGAAAAGTGCAGTATATGTTCATTTTGTGCTTTTCTCGCTCAAATAGCGTTATTTTGAGCGGAAAATGACAGTATGTGCTTATTTCAGATTCATGTGTTTTTATGTATCAAACTGTGTGAGAATGACAATTCCACTGTAGAAACATCAAGTCTTGCATGTTTTTGAAGGACAGCATGGTTTATTTTGAATTCCTGTTGAGTTAGTGTGAAAAGTGCAGTATATGTTCATTTTGTGCTTTTCTCGCTCAAATAGCGTTATTCTGACTTGAAAATGACGGAATATGAGTATTTTAGATTCATTTGTATTTATTTGTCAAACTGTCAGAGAATGACATTTCCACTTTAGAAACATCAATTCTTGCATGTTTTTGAAGGCCAGCATGGTTTCTTTTGAATTCGTGTTGAGTTAGTGTGAAAAGTGCAGTATATGTTCATTTTGTGCTTTTCTCGCTCAAATAGCGTTATTTTGACCTGAAAATGACGGAATATGAGTATTTTAGATTCATTTGTATTTATTTGTCAAACTGTCATAGAATGACATTTCCACTTTAGAAACATCAATTCTTGCATGTTTTTGAAGGACAGCATGGTTTCTTTTGAATTCGTGTTGAGTTAGTGTGAAAAGTGCAGTATATGTTCATTTTGTGCTTTTCTCGCTCAAATAGCGTTATTTTGAGCGGAAAATGACAGTATGTGCTTATTTCAGATTCATGTGTTTTTATGTATCAAACTGTGTGAGAATGACAATTCCACTGTAGAAACATCAAGTCTTGCATGTTTTTGAAGGACAGCATGGTTTATTTTGAATTCCTGTTGAGTTAGTGTGAAAAGTGCAGTATATGTTCATTTTGTGCTTTTCTCGCTCAAATAGCGTTATTCTGACTTGAAAATGACGGAATATGAGTATTTTAGATTCATTTGTATTTATTTGTCAAACTGTCATAGAATGACATTTCCACTTTAGAAACATCAATTCTTGCATGTTTTTGAAGGCCAGCATGGTTTCTTTTGAATTCGTGTTGAGTTAGTGTGAAAAGTGCAGTATATGTTCATTTTGTGCTTTTCTCGCTCAAATAGCGTTATTTTGACCTGAAAATGACGGAATATGAGTATTTTAGATTCATTTGTATTTATTTGTCAAACTGTCATAGAATGACATTTCCACTTTAGAAACATCAATTCTTGCATGTTTTTGAAGGCCAGCATGGTTTCTTTTGAATTCGTGTTGAGTTAGTGTGAAAAGTGCAGTATATGTTCATTTTGTGCTTTTCTCGCTCAAATAGCGTTATTTTGACCTGAAAATGACGGAATATGAGTATGTTAGATTCATTTGTATTTATTTGTCAAACTGTCATAGAATGACATTTCCACTTTAGAAACATCAATTCTTGCATGTTTTTGAAGGCCAGCATGTTTTCTTTTGAATTCGTGTTGAGTTAGTGTGAAAAGTGCAGTATATGTTCATTTTGTGCTTTTCTCGCTCAAATAGCGTTATTTTGACCTGAAAATGACGGAATATGAGTATTTTAGATTCATTTGTATTTATTTGTCAAACTGTCATAGAATGACATTTCCACTTTAGAAACATCAATTCTTGCATGTTTTTGAAGGCCAGCATGGTTTCTTTTGAATTCGTGTTGAGTTAGTGTGAAAAGTGCAGTATATGTTCATTTTGTGCTTTTCTCGCTCAAATAGCGTTATTTTGACCTGAAAATGACGGAATATGAGTATGTTAGATTCATTTGTATTTATTTGTCAAACTGTCATAGAATGACATTTCCACTTTAGAAACATCAATTCTTGCATGTTTTTGAAGGCCAGCATGGTTTCTTTTGAATTCGTGTTGAGTTAGTGTGAAAAGTGCAGTATATGTTCATTTTGTGCTTTTCTCGCTCAAATAGCGTTATTTTGACCTGAAAATGACGGAATATTAGTATTTTAGATTCATTTGTATTTATTTGTCAAACTGTCATAGAATGACATTTCCACTTTAGAAACATCAATTCTTGCATGTTTTTGAAGGCCAGCATGGTTTCTTTTGAATTCGTGTTGAGTTAGTGTGAAAAGTGCAGTATATGTTCATTTTGTGCTTTTCTCGCTCAAATAGCGTTATTTTGACCTGAAAATGACGGAATATGAGTATTTTAGATTCATTTGTATTTATTTGTCAAACTGTCATAGAATGACATTTCCACTTTAGAAACATCAATTCTTGCATGTTTTTGAAGGCCAGCATGGTTTCTTTTGAATTCGTGTTGAGTTAGTGTGAAAAGTGCAGTATATGTTCATTTTGTGCTTTTCTCGCTCAAATAGCGTTATTTTGAGCGGAAAATGACAGTATGTGCTTATTTCAGATTCATGTGTTTTTATGTATCAAACTGTGTGAGAATGACAATTCCACTGTAGAAACATCAAGTCTTGCATGTTTTTGAAGGACAGCATGGTTTATTTTGAATTCCTGTTGAGTTAGTGTGAAAAGTGCAGTATATGTTCATTTTGTGCTTTTCTCGCTCAAATAGCGTTATTCTGACTTGAAAATGACGGAATATGAGTATTTTAGATTCATTTGTATTTATTTGTCAAACTGTCAGAGAATGACATTTCCACTTTAGAAACATCAATTCTTGCATGTTTTTGAAGGCCAGCATGGTTTCTTTTGAATTCGTGTTGAGTTAGTGTGAAAAGTGCAGTATATGTTCATTTTGTGCTTTTCTCGCTCAAATAGCGTTATTTTGACCTGAAAATGACGGAATATGAGTATTTTAGATTCATTTGTATTTATTTGTCAAACTGTCATAGAATGACATTTCCACTTTAGAAACATCAATTCTTGCATGTTTTTGAAGGACAGCATGGTTTCTTTTGAATTCGTGTTGAGTTAGTGTGAAAAGTGCAGTATATGTTCATTTTGTGCTTTTCTCGCTCAAATAGCGTTATTTTGAGCGGAAAATGACAGTATGTGCTTATTTCAGATTCATGTGTTTTTATGTATCAAACTGTGTGAGAATGACAATTCCACTGTAGAAACATCAAGTCTTGCATGTTTTTGAAGGACAGCATGGTTTATTTTGAATTCCTGTTGAGTTAGTGTGAAAAGTGCAGTATATGTTCATTTTGTGCTTTTCTCGCTCAAATAGCGTTATTCTGACTTGAAAATGACGGAATATGAGTATTTTAGATTCATTTGTATTTATTTGTCAAACTGTCATAGAATGACATTTCCACTTTAGAAACATCAATTCTTGCATGTTTTTGAAGGCCAGCATGGTTTCTTTTGAATTCGTGTTGAGTTAGTGTGAAAAGTGCAGTATATGTTCATTTTGTGCTTTTCTCGCTCAAATAGCGTTATTTTGACCTGAAAATGACGGAATATGAGTATTTTAGATTCATTTGTATTTATTTGTCAAACTGTCATAGAATGACATTTCCACTTTAGAAACATCAATTCTTGCATGTTTTTGAAGGCCAGCATGGTTTCTTTTGAATTCGTGTTGAGTTAGTGTGAAAAGTGCAGTATATGTTCATTTTGTGCTTTTCTCGCTCAAATAGCGTTATTTTGACCTGAAAATGACGGAATATGAGTATGTTAGATTCATTTGTATTTATTTGTCAAACTGTCATAGAATGACATTTCCACTTTAGAAACATCAATTCTTGCATGTTTTTGAAGGCCAGCATGTTTTCTTTTGAATTCGTGTTGAGTTAGTGTGAAAAGTGCAGTATATGTTCATTTTGTGCTTTTCTCGCTCAAATAGCGTTATTTTGACCTGAAAATGACGGAATATGAGTATTTTAGATTCATTTGTATTTATTTGTCAAACTGTCATAGAATGACATTTCCACTTTAGAAACATCAATTCTTGCATGTTTTTGAAGGCCAGCATGGTTTCTTTTGAATTCGTGTTGAGTTAGTGTGAAAAGTGCAGTATATGTTCATTTTGTGCTTTTCTCGCTCAAATAGCGTTATTTTGACCTGAAAATGACGGAATATGAGTATGTTAGATTCATTTGTATTTATTTGTCAAACTGTCATAGAATGACATTTCCACTTTAGAAACATCAATTCTTGCATGTTTTTGAAGGCCAGCATGGTTTCTTTTGAATTCGTGTTGAGTTAGTGTGAAAAGTGCAGTATATGTTCATTTTGTGCTTTTCTCGCTCAAATAGCGTTATTTTGACCTGAAAATGACGGAATATTAGTATTTTAGATTCATTTGTATTTATTTGTCAAACTGTCATAGAATGACATTTCCACTTTAGAAACATCAATTCTTGCATGTTTTTGAAGGCCAGCATGGTTTCTTTTGAATTCGTGTTGAGTTAGTGTGAAAAGTGCAGTATATGTTCATTTTGTGCTTTTCTCGCTCAAATAGCGTTATTTTGACCTGAAAATGACGGAATATGAGTATTTTAGATTCATTTGTATTTATTTGTCAAACTGTCATAGAATGACATTTCCACTTTAGAAACATCAATTCTTGCATGTTTTTGAAGGCCAGCATGGTTTCTTTTGAATTCGTGTTGAGTTAGTGTGAAAAGTGCAGTATATGTTCATTTTGTGCTTTTCTCGCTCAAATAGCGTTATTTTGACCTGAAAATGACGGAATATGAGTATGTTAGATTCATTTGTATTTATTTGTCAAACTGTCATAGAATGACATTTCCACTTTAGAAACATCAATTCTTGCATGTTTTTGAAGGCCAGCATGGTTTCTTTTGAATTCGTGTTGAGTTAGTGTGAAAAGTGCAGTATATGTTCATTTTGTGCTTTTCTCGCTCAAATAGCGTTATTTTGACCTGAAAATGACGGAATATGAGTATTTTAGATTCATTTGTATTTATTTGTCAAACTGTCAGAGAATGACATTTCCACTTTAGAAACATCAATTCTTGCATGTTTTTGAAGGCCAGCATGTTTTCTTTTGAATTCGTGTTGAGTTAGTGTGAAAAGTGCAGTATATGTTCATTTTGTGCTTTTCTCGCTCAAATAGCGTTATTTTGACCTGAAAATGACGGAATATGAGTATTTTAGATTCATTTGTATTTATTTGTCAAACTGTCATAGAATGACATTTCCACTTTAGAAACATCAATTCTTGCATGTTTTTGAAGGCCAGCATGGTTTCTTTTGAATTCGTGTTGAGTTAGTGTGAAAAGTGCAGTATATGTTCATTTTGTGCTTTTCTCGCTCAAATAGCGTTATTTTGACCTGAAAATGACGGAATATGAGTATTTTAGATTCATTTGTATTTATTTGTCAAACTGTCATAGAATGACATTTCCACTTTAGAAACATCAATTCTTGCATGTTTTTGAAGGCCAGCATGGTTTCTTTTGAATTCGTGTTGAGTTAGTGTGAAAAGTGCAGTATATGTTCATTTTGTGCTTTTCTCGCTCAAATAGCGTTATTTTGACCTGAAAATGACGGAATATGAGTATTTTAGATTCATTTGTATTTATTTGTCAAACTGTCATAGAATGACATTTCCACTTTAGAAACATCAATTCTTGCATGTTTTTGAAGGCCAGCATGGTTTCTTTTGAATTCGTGTTGAGTTAGTGTGAAAAGTGCAGTATATGTTCATTTTGTGCTTTTCTCGCTCAAATAGCGTTATTTTGAGCGGAAAATGACAGTATGTGCTTATTTCAGATTCATGTGTTTTTATGTATCAAACTGTGTGAGAATGACAATTCCACTGTAGAAACATCAAGTCTTGCATGTTTTTGAAGGACAGCATGGTTTATTTTGAATTCCTGTTGAGTTAGTGTGAAAAGTGCAGTATATGTTCATTTTGTGCTTTTCTCGCTCAAATAGCGTTATTCTGACTTGAAAATGACGGAATATGAGTATTTTAGATTCATTTGTATTTATTTGTCAAACTGTCAGAGAATGACATTTCCACTTTAGAAACATCAATTCTTGCATGTTTTTGAAGGCCAGCATGGTTTCTTTTGAATTCGTGTTGAGTTAGTGTGAAAAGTGCAGTATATGTTCATTTTGTGCTTTTCTCGCTCAAATAGCGTTATTTTGACCTGAAAATGACGGAATATGAGTATTTTAGATTCATTTGTATTTATTTGTCAAACTGTCATAGAATGACATTTCCACTTTAGAAACATCAATTCTTGCATGTTTTTGAAGGACAGCATGGTTTCTTTTGAATTCGTGTTGAGTTAGTGTGAAAAGTGCAGTATATGTTCATTTTGTGCTTTTCTCGCTCAAATAGCGTTATTTTGAGCGGAAAATGACAGTATGTGCTTATTTCAGATTCATGTGTTTTTATGTATCAAACTGTGTGAGAATGACAATTCCACTGTAGAAACATCAAGTCTTGCATGTTTTTGAAGGACAGCATGGTTTATTTTGAATTCCTGTTGAGTTAGTGTGAAAAGTGCAGTATATGTTCATTTTGTGCTTTTCTCGCTCAAATAGCGTTATTCTGACTTGAAAATGACGGAATATGAGTATTTTAGATTCATTTGTATTTATTTGTCAAACTGTCATAGAATGACATTTCCACTTTAGAAACATCAATTCTTGCATGTTTTTGAAGGCCAGCATGGTTTCTTTTGAATTCGTGTTGAGTTAGTGTGAAAAGTGCAGTATATGTTCATTTTGTGCTTTTCTCGCTCAAATAGCGTTATTTTGACCTGAAAATGACGGAATATGAGTATTTTAGATTCATTTGTATTTATTTGTCAAACTGTCATAGAATGACATTTCCACTTTAGAAACATCAATTCTTGCATGTTTTTGAAGGCCAGCATGGTTTCTTTTGAATTCGTGTTGAGTTAGTGTGAAAAGTGCAGTATATGTTCATTTTGTGCTTTTCTCGCTCAAATAGCGTTATTTTGACCTGAAAATGACGGAATATGAGTATGTTAGATTCATTTGTATTTATTTGTCAAACTGTCATAGAATGACATTTCCACTTTAGAAACATCAATTCTTGCATGTTTTTGAAGGCCAGCATGTTTTCTTTTGAATTCGTGTTGAGTTAGTGTGAAAAGTGCAGTATATGTTCATTTTGTGCTTTTCTCGCTCAAATAGCGTTATTTTGACCTGAAAATGACGGAATATGAGTATTTTAGATTCATTTGTATTTATTTGTCAAACTGTCATAGAATGACATTTCCACTTTAGAAACATCAATTCTTGCATGTTTTTGAAGGCCAGCATGGTTTCTTTTGAATTCGTGTTGAGTTAGTGTGAAAAGTGCAGTATATGTTCATTTTGTGCTTTTCTCGCTCAAATAGCGTTATTTTGACCTGAAAATGACGGAATATGAGTATGTTAGATTCATTTGTATTTATTTGTCAAACTGTCATAGAATGACATTTCCACTTTAGAAACATCAATTCTTGCATGTTTTTGAAGGCCAGCATGGTTTCTTTTGAATTCGTGTTGAGTTAGTGTGAAAAGTGCAGTATATGTTCATTTTGTGCTTTTCTCGCTCAAATAGCGTTATTTTGACCTGAAAATGACGGAATATTAGTATTTTAGATTCATTTGTATTTATTTGTCAAACTGTCATAGAATGACATTTCCACTTTAGAAACATCAATTCTTGCATGTTTTTGAAGGCCAGCATGGTTTCTTTTGAATTCGTGTTGAGTTAGTGTGAAAAGTGCAGTATATGTTCATTTTGTGCTTTTCTCGCTCAAATAGCGTTATTTTGACCTGAAAATGACGGAATATGAGTATTTTAGATTCATTTGTATTTATTTGTCAAACTGTCATAGAATGACATTTCCACTTTAGAAACATCAATTCTTGCATGTTTTTGAAGGCCAGCATGGTTTCTTTTGAATTCGTGTTGAGTTAGTGTGAAAAGTGCAGTATATGTTCATTTTGTGCTTTTCTCGCTCAAATAGCGTTATTTTGACCTGAAAATGACGGAATATGAGTATGTTAGATTCATTTGTATTTATTTGTCAAACTGTCATAGAATGACATTTCCACTTTAGAAACATCAATTCTTGCATGTTTTTGAAGGCCAGCATGGTTTCTTTTGAATTCGTGTTGAGTTAGTGTGAAAAGTGCAGTATATGTTCATTTTGTGCTTTTCTCGCTCAAATAGCGTTATTTTGACCTGAAAATGACGGAATATGAGTATTTTAGATTCATTTGTATTTATTTGTCAAACTGTCAGAGAATGACATTTCCACTTTAGAAACATCAATTCTTGCATGTTTTTGAAGGCCAGCATGTTTTCTTTTGAATTCGTGTTGAGTTAGTGTGAAAAGTGCAGTATATGTTCATTTTGTGCTTTTCTCGCTCAAATAGCGTTATTTTGACCTGAAAATGACGGAATATGAGTATTTTAGATTCATTTGTATTTATTTGTCAAACTGTCATAGAATGACATTTCCACTTTAGAAACATCAATTCTTGCATGTTTTTGAAGGCCAGCATGGTTTCTTTTGAATTCGTGTTGAGTTAGTGTGAAAAGTGCAGTATATGTTCATTTTGTGCTTTTCTCGCTCAAATAGCGTTATTTTGACCTGAAAATGACGGAATATGAGTATTTTAGATTCATTTGTATTTATTTGTCAAACTGTCATAGAATGACATTTCCACTTTAGAAACATCAATTCTTGCATGTTTTTGAAGGCCAGCATGGTTTCTTTTGAATTCGTGTTGAGTTAGTGTGAAAAGTGCAGTATATGTTCATTTTGTGCTTTTCTCGCTCAAATAGCGTTATTTTGACCTGAAAATGACGGAATATGAGTATTTTAGATTCATTTGTATTTATTTGTCAAACTGTCATAGAATGACATTTCCACTTTAGAAACATCAATTCTTGCATGTTTTTGAAGGCCAGCATGGTTTCTTTTGAATTCGTGTTGAGTTAGTGTGAAAAGTGCAGTATATGTTCATTTTGTGCTTTTCTCGCTCAAATAGCGTTATTTTGACCTGAAAATGACGGAATATGAGTATTTTAGATTCATTTGTATTTATTTGTCAAACTGTCATAGAATGACATTTCCACTTTAGAAACATCAATTCTTGCATGTTTTTGAAGGCCAGCATGTTTTCTTTTGAATTCGTGTTGAGTTAGTGTGAAAAGTGCAGTATATGTTCATTTTGTGCTTTTCTCGCTCAAATAGCGTTATTTTGACCTGAAAATGACGGAATATGAGTATTTTAGATTCATTTGTATTTATTTGTCAAACTGTCATAGAATGACATTTCCACTTTAGAAACATCAATTCTTGCATGTTTTTGAAGGCCAGCATGGTTTCTTTTGAATTCGTGTTGAGTTAGTGTGAAAAGTGCAGTATATGTTCATTTTGTGCTTTTCTCGCTCAAATAGCGTTATTTTGACCTGAAAATGACGGAATATGAGTATTTTAGATTCATTTGTATTTATTTGTCAAACTGTCATAGAATGACATTTCCACTTTAGAAACATCAATTCTTGCATGTTTTTGAAGGCCAGCATGGTTTCTTTTGAATTCGTGTTGAGTTAGTGTGAAAAGTGCAGTATATGTTCATTTTGTGCTTTTCTCGCTCAAATAGCGTTATTCTGACTTGAAAATGACGGAATATGAGTATTTTAGATTCATTTGTATTTATTTGTCAAACTGTCATAGAATGACATTTCCACTTTAGAAACATCAATTCTTGCATGTTTTTGAAGGCCAGCATGGTTTCTTTTGAATTCGTGTTGAGTTAGTGTGAAAAGTGCAGTATATGTTCATTTTGTGCTTTTCTCGCTCAAATAGCGTTATTTTGACCTGAAAATGACGGAATATGAGTATGTTAGATTCATTTGTATTTATTTGTCAAACTGTCATAGAATGACATTTCCACTTTAGAAACATCAATTCTTGCATGTTTTTGAAGGCCAGCATGTTTTCTTTTGAATTCGTGTTGAGTTAGTGTGAAAAGTGCAGTATATGTTCATTTTGTGCTTTTCTCGCTCAAATAGCGTTATTTTGACCTGAAAATGACGGAATATGAGTATTTTAGATTCATTTGTATTTATTTGTCAAACTGTCATAGAATGACATTTCCACTTTAGAAACATCAATTCTTGCATGTTTTTGAAGGCCAGCATGGTTTCTTTTGAATTCGTGTTGAGTTAGTGTGAAAAGTGCAGTATATGTTCATTTTGTGCTTTTCTCGCTCAAATAGCGTTATTTTGACCTGAAAATGACGGAATATGAGTATGTTAGATTCATTTGTATTTATTTGTCAAACTGTCATAGAATGACATTTCCACTTTAGAAACATCAATTCTTGCATGTTTTTGAAGGCCAGCATGGTTTCTTTTGAATTCGTGTTGAGTTAGTGTGAAAAGTGCAGTATATGTTCATTTTGTGCTTTTCTCGCTCAAATAGCGTTATTTTGACCTGAAAATGACGGAATATGAGTATTTTAGATTCATTTGTATTTATTTGTCAAACTGTCATAGAATGACATTTCCACTTTAGAAACATCAATTCTTGCATGTTTTTGAAGGCCAGCATGTTTTCTTTTGAATTCGTGTTGAGTTAGTGTGAAAAGTGCAGTATATGTTCATTTTGTGCTTTTCTCGCTCAAATAGCGTTATTTTGACCTGAAAATGACGGAATATGAGTATTTTAGATTCATTTGTATTTATTTGTCAAACTGTCATAGAATGACATTTCCACTTTAGAAACATCAATTCTTGCATGTTTTTGAAGGCCAGCATGTTTTCTTTTGAATTCGTGTTGAGTTAGTGTGAAAAGTGCAGTATATGTTCATTTTGTGCTTTTCTCGCTCAAATAGCGTTATTTTGACCTGAAAATGACGGAATATGAGTATTTTAGATTCATTTGTATTTATTTGTCAAACTGTCATAGAATGACATTTCCACTTTAGAAACATCAATTCTTGCATGTTTTTGAAGGCCAGCATGGTTTCTTTTGAATTCGTGTTGAGTTAGTGTGAAAAGTGCAGTATATGTTCATTTTGTGCTTTTCTCGCTCAAATAGCGTTATTTTGACCTGAAAATGACGGAATATGAGTATTTTAGATTCATTTGTATTTATTTGTCAAACTGTCATAGAATGACATTTCCACTTTAGAAACATCAATTCTTGCATGTTTTTGAAGGCCAGCATGTTTTCTTTTGAATTCGTGTTGAGTTAGTGTGAAAAGTGCAGTATATGTTCATTTTGTGCTTTTCTCGCTCAAATAGCGTTATTTTGACCTGAAAATGACGGAATATGAGTATTTTAGATTCATTTGTATTTATTTGTCAAACTGTCATAGAATGACATTTCCACTTTAGAAACATCAATTCTTGCATGTTTTTGAAGGCCAGCATGGTTTCTTTTGAATTCGTGTTGAGTTAGTGTGAAAAGTGCAGTATATGTTCATTTTGTGCTTTTCTCGCTCAAATAGCGTTATTCTGACTTGAAAATGACGGAATATGAGTATTTTAGATTCATTTGTATTTATTTGTCAAACTGTCAGAGAATGACATTTCCACTTTAGAAACATCAATTCTTGCATGTTTTTGAACGACAGCATGGTTTCTTTTGAATTCGTGTTGAGTTAGTGTGAAAAGTGCAGTATATGTTCATTTTGTGCTTTTCTCGCTCAAATAGCGTTATTTTGACCTGAAAATGACGGAATATGAGTATTTTAGATTCATTTGTATTTATTTGTCAAACTGTCATAGAATGACATTTCCACTTTAGAAACATCAATTCTTGCATGTTTTTGAAGGCCAGCATGTTTTCTTTTGAATTCGTGTTGAGTTAGTGTGAAAAGTGCAGTATATGTTCATTTTGTGCTTTTCTCGCTCAAATAGCGTTATTTTGACCTGAAAATGACGGAATATGAGTATTTTAGATTCATTTGTATTTATTTGTCAAACTGTCATAGAATGACATTTCCACTTTAGAAACATCAATTCTTGCATGTTTTTGAAGGCCAGCATGGTTTCTTTTGAATTCGTGTTGAGTTAGTGTGAAAAGTGCAGTATATGTTCATTTTGTGCTTTTCTCGCTCAAATAGCGTTATTCTGACTTGAAAATGACGGAATATGAGTATTTTAGATTCATTTGTATTTATTTGTCAAACTGTCAGAGAATGACATTTCCACTTTAGAAACATCAATTCTTGCATGTTTTTGAACGACAGCATGGTTTCTTTTGAATTCGTGTTGAGTTAGTGTGAAAAGTGCAGTATATGTTCATTTTGTGCTTTTCTCGCTCAAATAGCGTTATTTTGACCTGAAAATGACGGAATATGAGTATTTTAGATTCATTTGTATTTATTTGTCAAACTGTCATAGAATGACATTTCCACTTTAGAAACATCAATTCTTGCATGTTTTTGAAGGCCAGCATGTTTTCTTTTGAATTCGTGTTGAGTTAGTGTGAAAAGTGCAGTATATGTTCATTTTGTGCTTTTCTCGCTCAAATAGCGTTATTTTGACCTGAAAATGACGGAATATGAGTATTTTAGATTCATTTGTATTTATTTGTCAAACTGTCATAGAATGACATTTCCACTTTAGAAACATCAATTCTTGCATGTTTTTGAAGGCCAGCATGGTTTCTTTTGAATTCGTGTTGAGTTAGTGTGAAAAGTGCAGTATATGTTCATTTTGTGCTTTTCTCGCTCAAATAGCGTTATTTTGACCTGAAAATGACGGAATATTAGTATTTTAGATTCATTTGTATTTATTTGTCAAACTGTCATAGAATGACATTTCCACTTTAGAAACATCAATTCTTGCATGTTTTTGAAGGCCAGCATGTTTTCTTTTGAATTCGTGTTGAGTTAGTGTGAAAAGTGCAGTATATGTTCATTTTGTGCTTTTCTCGCTCAAATAGCGTTATTTTGACCTGAAAATGACGGAATATGAGTATTTTAGATTCATTTGTATTTATTTGTCAAACTGTCATAGAATGACATTTCCACTTTAGAAACATCAATTCTTGCATGTTTTTGAAGGCCAGCATGTTTTCTTTTGAATTCGTGTTGAGTTAGTGTGAAAAGTGCAGTATATGTTCATTTTGTGCTTTTCTCGCTCAAATAGCGTTATTTTGACCTGAAAATGACGGAATATGAGTATTTTAGATTCATTTGTATTTATTTGTCAAACTGTCATAGAATGACATTTCCACTTTAGAAACATCAATTCTTGCATGTTTTTGAAGGCCAGCATGGTTTCTTTTGAATTCGTGTTGAGTTAGTGTGAAAAGTGCAGTATATGTTCATTTTGTGCTTTTCTCGCTCAAATAGCGTTATTTTGACCTGAAAATGACGGAATATGAGTATTTTAGATTCATTTGTATTTATTTGTCAAACTGTCATAGAATGACATTTCCACTTTAGAAACATCAATTCTTGCATGTTTTTGAAGGCCAGCATGGTTTCTTTTGAATTCGTGTTGAGTTAGTGTGAAAAGTGCAGTATATGTTCATTTTGTGCTTTTCTCGCTCAAATAGCGTTATTTTGACCTGAAAATGACGGAATATGAGTATTTTAGATTCATTTGTATTTATTTGTCAAACTGTCATAGAATGACATTTCCACTTTAGAAACATCAATTCTTGCATGTTTTTGAAGGCCAGCATGGTTTCTTTTGAATTCGTGTTGAGTTAGTGTGAAAAGTGCAGTATATGTTCATTTTGTGCTTTTCTCGCTCAAATAGCGTTATTTTGACCTGAAAATGACGGAATATGAGTATGTTAGATTCATTTGTATTTATTTGTCAAACTGTCATAGAATGACATTTCCACTTTAGAAACATCAATTCTTGCATGTTTTTGAAGGCCAGCATGGTTTCTTTTGAATTCGTGTTGAGTTAGTGTGAAAAGTGCAGTCTATGTTCATTTTGTGCTTTTCTCGCTCAAATAGCGTTATTTTGACCTGAAAATGACGGAATATGAGTATTTTAGATTCATTTGTATTTATTTGTCAAACTGTCATAGAATGACATTTCCACTTTAGAAACATCAATTCTTGCATGTTTTTGAAGGCCAGCATGGTTTCTTTTGAATTCGTGTTGAGTTAGTGTGAAAAGTGCAGTATATGTTCATTTTGTGCTTTTCTCGCTCAAATAGCGTTATTTTGACCTGAAAATGACGGAATATGAGTATTTTAGATTCATTTGTATTTATTTGTCAAACTGTCATAGAATGACATTTCCACTTTAGAAACATCAATTCTTGCATGTTTTTGAAGGCCAGCATGTTTTCTTTTGAATTCGTGTTGAGTTAGTGTGAAAAGTGCAGTATATGTTCATTTTGTGCTTTTCTCGCTCAAATAGCGTTATTTTGACCTGAAAATGACGGAATATGAGTATTTTAGATTCATTTGTATTTATTTGTCAAACTGTCATAGAATGACATTTCCACTTTAGAAACATCAATTCTTGCATGTTTTTGAAGGCCAGCATGGTTTCTTTTGAATTCGTGTTGAGTTAGTGTGAAAAGTGCAGTATATGTTCATTTTGTGCTTTTCTCGCTCAAATAGCGTTATTTTGACCTGAAAATGACGGAATATGAGTATTTTAGATTCATTTGTATTTATTTGTCAAACTGTCATAGAATGACATTTCCACTTTAGAAACATCAATTCTTGCATGTTTTTGAAGGCCAGCATGGTTTCTTTTGAATTCGTGTTGAGTTAGTGTGAAAAGTGCAGTATATGTTCATTTTGTGCTTTTCTCGCTCAAATAGCGTTATTTTGACCTGAAAATGACGGAATATGAGTATTTTAGATTCATTTGTATTTATTTGTCAAACTGTCATAGAATGACATTTCCACTTTAGAAACATCAATTCTTGCATGTTTTTGAAGGCCAGCATGGTTTCTTTTGAATTCGTGTTGAGTTAGTGTGAAAAGTGCAGTATATGTTCATTTTGTGCTTTTCTCGCTCAAATAGCGTTATTTTGACCTGAAAATGACGGAATATGAGTATGTTAGATTCATTTGTATTTATTTGTCAAACTGTCATAGAATGACATTTCCACTTTAGAAACATCAATTCTTGCATGTTTTTGAAGGCCAGCATGGTTTCTTTTGAATTCGTGTTGAGTTAGTGTGAAAAGTGCAGTCTATGTTCATTTTGTGCTTTTCTCGCTCAAATAGCGTTATTTTGACCTGAAAATGACGGAATATGAGTATTTTAGATTCATTTGTATTTATTTGTCAAACTGTCATAGAATGACATTTCCACTTTAGAAACATCAATTCTTGCATGTTTTTGAAGGCCAGCATGGTTTCTTTTGAATTCGTGTTGAGTTAGTGTGAAAAGTGCAGTATATGTTCATTTTGTGCTTTTCTCGCTCAAATAGCGTTATTTTGACCTGAAAATGACGGAATATGAGTATTTTAGATTCATTTGTATTTATTTGTCAAACTGTCATAGAATGACATTTCCACTTTAGAAACATCAATTCTTGCATGTTTTTGAAGGCCAGCATGGTTTCTTTTGAATTCGTGTTGAGTTAGTGTGAAAAGTGCAGTATATGTTCATTTTGTGCTTTTCTCGCTCAAATAGCGTTATTTTGACCTGAAAATGACGGAATATGAGTATTTTAGATTCATTTGTATTTATTTGTCAAACTGTCATAGAATGACATTTCCACTTTAGAAACATCAATTCTTGCATGTTTTTGAAGGCCAGCATGGTTTCTTTTGAATTCGTGTTGAGTTAGTGTGAAAAGTGCAGTATATGTTCATTTTGTGCTTTTCTCGCTCAAATAGCGTTATTTTGACCTGAAAATGACGGAATATGAGTATTTTAGATTCATTTGTATTTATTTGTCAAACTGTCATAGAATGACATTTCCACTTTAGAAACATCAATTCTTGCATGTTTTTGAAGGCCAGCATGTTTTCTTTTGAATTCGTGTTGAGTTAGTGTGAAAAGTGCAGTATATGTTCATTTTGTGCTTTTCTCGCTCAAATAGCGTTATTTTGACCTGAAAATGACGGAATATGAGTATTTTAGATTCATTTGTATTTATTTGTCAAACTGTCATAGAATGACATTTCCACTTTAGAAACATCAATTCTTGCATGTTTTTGAAGGCCAGCATGGTTTCTTTTGAATTCGTGTTGAGTTAGTGTGAAAAGTGCAGTCTATGTTCATTTTGTGCTTTTCTCGCTCAAATAGCGTTATTTTGACCTGAAAATGACGGAATATGAGTATTTTAGATTCATTTGTATTTATTTGTCAAACTGTCATAGAATGACATTTCCACTTTAGAAACATCAATTCTTGCATGTTTTTGAAGGCCAGCATGGTTTCTTTTGAATTCGTGTTGAGTTAGTGTGAAAAGTGCAGTATATGTTCATTTTGTGCTTTTCTCGCTCAAATAGCGTTATTTTGACCTGAAAATGACGGAATATGAGTATTTTAGATTCATTTGTATTTATTTGTCAAACTGTCATAGAATGACATTTCCACTTTAGAAACATCAATTCTTGCATGTTTTTGAAGGCCAGCATGGTTTCTTTTGAATTCGTGTTGAGTTAGTGTGAAAAGTGCAGTATATGTTCATTTTGTGCTTTTCTCGCTCAAATAGCGTTATTTTGACCTGAAAATGACGGAATATGAGTATTTTAGATTCATTTGTATTTATTTGTCAAACTGTCATAGAATGACATTTCCACTTTAGAAACATCAATTCTTGCATGTTTTTGAAGGCCAGCATGGTTTCTTTTGAATTCGTGTTGAGTTAGTGTGAAAAGTGCAGTATATGTTCATTTTGTGCTTTTCTCGCTCAAATAGCGTTTTCTGTGCTTCTCTCGCTGAAATAGCATCTTCTGTGCTTCTCTCGATGAAATAGCGTCTTCTGTGTTTTTCTCGCTCGAATCGCGTCTTTTCAGGCTTTTCTCGCTCAAATAGCGTCTTTTTGTGCTTTTCTCGCTCAAATAGCGTTATTTTGAGCGGAAAATGACAGATTGTGCTTATTTCAGATTCATGTGTTTTTATGTATCAAACTGTGTGAGAATGACAATTCCACTGTAGAAACATCAAGTCTTGCATGTTTTTGAAGGACAGCATGGTTTATTTTGAATTCCTGTTGAATTAGTGTGAAAAGTGCAACATATGTTCATTTTGTGCTTTTCTCGCTCAAATAGCGTTATTTTGAGCGGAAAATGACAGTATGTGCTTATTTTAGATTCATGTGTTTTTATGTATCAAACTGTGTGAGAATGACAATTCCACTGTAGAAACATCAAGTCTTGCATGTTTTTGAAGGACAGCATGGTTTATTTTGAATTCCTGTTGAGTTAGTGTGAAAAGTGCAACATATGTTCATTTTGTGCTTTTCTCGCTCAAATAGCGTTATTTTGAGCGGAAAATGACAGATTGTGCTTATTTTAGATTCATGTGTTTTTATGTATCAAACTGTGTGAGAATGACAATTCCACTGTAGAAACATCAAGTCTTGCATGTTTTTGAAGGACAGCATGGTTTATTTTGAATTCCTGTTGAGTTAGTGTGAAAAGTGCAACATATGTTCATTTTGTGCTTTTCTCGCTCAAATAGCGTTTTCTGTGCTTCTCTCGCTGAAATAGCATCTTCTGTGCTTTTCTCGATGAAATAGCGTCTTCTGTGTTTTTCTCGCTCGAATCGCGTCTTTTCAGGCTTTTCTCGCTCAAATAGCGTCTTTTTGTGCTTTTCTCGCTCAAACAGCGTTATTCTGACAGGAAAATGACAGTATGTGCTTATTTTAGATTTATGTGTTTTTATGTGTCAAACTTTCTTAGAATGACAATTCCACTTTAGAAACATCAAGTCTTGCATGTTTTTGAAGGACAGCATGGTTTATTTTGAATTCCTGTTGAATTAGTGTGAAAAGTGCAACATATGTTCATTTTGTGCTTTTCTCGCTCAAATAGCGTTATTTTGAGCGGAAAATGACAGTATGTGCTTATTTTAGATTCATGTGTTTTTATGTATCAAACTGTGTGAGAATGACAATTCCACTGTAGAAACATCAAGTCTTGCATGTTTTTGAAGGACAGCATGGTTTATTTTGAATTCCTGTTGAGTTAGTGTGAAAAGTGCAACATATGTTCATTTTGTGCTTTTCTCGCTCAAATAGCGTTATTTTGAGCGGAAAATGACAGATTGTGCTTATTTTAGATTCATGTGTTTTTATGTATCAAACTGTGTGAGAATGACAATTCCACTGTAGAAACATCAAGTCTTGCATGTTTTTGAAGGACAGCATGGTTTATTTTGAATTCCTGTTGAGTTAGTGTGAAAAGTGCAACATATGTTCATTTTGTGCTTTTCTCGCTCAAATAGCGTTTTCTGTGCTTCTCTCGCTGAAATAGCATCTTCTGTGCTTTTCTCGATGAAATAGCGTCTTCTGTGTTTTTCTCGCTCGAATCGCGTCTTTTCAGGCTTTTCTCGCTCAAATAGCGTCTTTTTGTGCTTTTCTCGCTCAAACAGCGTTATTCTGACAGGAAAATGACAGTATGTGCTTATTTTAGATTTATGTGTTTTTATGTGTCAAACTTTCTTAGAATGACAATTCCACTTTAGAAACATCAAGTCTTGCATGTTTTTGAAGGACAGCATGGTTTATTTTGAATTCCTGTTGAGTTCGTGTGAAAAGTGCAACATATGTTCATTTTGTGCTTTTCTCGCTCAAATAGCGTTATTTTGAGCGGAAAATGACAGTATATGCTTATTTCAGATTCATGTATTTTTATGTATCAAACTGTGTGAGAATGACAATTCCACTGTAGAAACATCAAGTCTTGCATGTTTTTGAAGGACAGCGTGGTTTATTTTGAATTCCTGTTGAGATAGTGTGAAAAGTGCAACATATGTTCATTTTGTGCTTTTCTCGCTCAAATAGCGTTATTTTGAGCGGAAAATGACAGTATGTGCTTATTTCAGATTCATGTGTTTTTATGTATCAAACTGTGTGAGAATGACAATTCCACTGTAGAAACATCAAGTCTTGCATGTTTTTGAAGGACAGCATGGTTTATTTTGAATTCCTGTTGAGTTAGTGTGAAAAGTGCAGTATATGTTCATTTTGTGCTTTTCTCGCTCAAATAGCGTTATTCTGACTTGAAAATGACGGAATATGAGTATTTTAGATTCATTTGTATTTATTTGTCAAACTGTCATAGAATGACATTTCCACTTTAGAAACATCAATTCTTGCATGTTTTTGAAGGCCAGCATGGTTTCTTTTGAATTCGTGTTGAGTTAGTGTGAAAAGTGCAGTATATGTTCATTTTGTGCTTTTCTCGCTCAAATAGCGTTATTTTGACCTGAAAATGACGGAATATGAGTATGTTAGATTCATTTGTATTTATTTGTCAAACTGTCATAGAATGACATTTCCACTTTAGAAACATCAATTCTTGCATGTTTTTGAAGGCCAGCATGGTTTCTTTTGAATTCGTGTTGAGTTAGTGTGAAAAGTGCAGTCTATGTTCATTTTGTGCTTTTCTCGCTCAAATAGCGTTATTTTGACCTGAAAATGACGGAATATGAGTATTTTAGATTCATTTGTATTTATTTGTCAAACTGTCATAGAATGACATTTCCACTTTAGAAACATCAATTCTTGCATGTTTTTGAAGGCCAGCATGGTTTCTTTTGAATTCGTGTTGAGTTAGTGTGAAAAGTGCAGTATATGTTCATTTTGTGCTTTTCTCGCTCAAATAGCGTTATTTTGACCTGAAAATGACGGAATATGAGTATTTTAGATTCATTTGTATTTATTTGTCAAACTGTCATAGAATGACATTTCCACTTTAGAAACATCAATTCTTGCATGTTTTTGAAGGCCAGCATGGTTTCTTTTGAATTCGTGTTGAGTTAGTGTGAAAAGTGCAGTATATGTTCATTTTGTGCTTTTCTCGCTCAAATAGCGTTATTTTGACCTGAAAATGACGGAATATGAGTATTTTAGATTCATTTGTATTTATTTGTCAAACTGTCATAGAATGACATTTCCACTTTAGAAACATCAATTCTTGCATGTTTTTGAAGGCCAGCATGGTTTCTTTTGAATTCGTGTTGAGGTAGTGTGAAAAGTGCAGTATATGTTCATTTTGTGCTTTTCTCGCTCAAATAGCGTTTTCTGTGCTTCTCTCGCTGAAATAGCATCTTCTGTGCTTCTCTCGATGAAATAGCGTCTTCTGTGTTTTTCTCGCTCGAATCGCGTCTTTTCAGGCTTTTCTCGCTCAAATAGCGTCTTTTTGTGCTTTTCTCGCTCAAATAGCGTTATTTTGAGCTGAAAATGACAGATTGTGCTTATTTCAGATTCATGTGTTTTTATGTATCAAACTGTGTGAGAATGACAATTCCACTGTAGAAACATCAAGTCTTGCATGTTTTTGAAGGACAGCATGGTTTATTTTGAATTCCTGTTGAATTAGTGTGAAAAGTGCAACATATGTTCATTTTGTGCTTTTCTCGCTCAAATAGCGTTATTTTGAGCGGAAAATGACAGTATGTGCTTATTTTAGATTCATGTGTTTTTATGTATCAAACTGTGTGAGAATGACAATTCCACTGTAGAAACATCAAGTCTTGCATGTTTTTGAAGGACAGCATGGTTTATTTTGAATTCCTGTTGAGTTAGTGTGAAAAGTGCAACATATGTTCATTTTGTGCTTTTCTCGCTCAAATAGCGTTATTTTGAGCGGAAAATGACAGATTGTGCTTATTTTAGATTCATGTGTTTTTATGTATCAAACTGTGTGAGAATGACAATTCCACTGTAGAAACATCAAGTCTTGCATGTTTTTGAAGGACAGCATGGTTTATTTTGAATTCCTGTTGAGTTAGTGTGAAAAGTGCAACATATGTTCATTTTGTGCTTTTCTCGCTCAAATAGCGTTTTCTGTGCTTCTCTCGCTGAAATAGCATCTTCTGTGCTTTTCTCGATGAAATAGCGTCTTCTGTGTTTTTCTCGCTCGAATCGCGTCTTTTCAGGCTTTTCTCGCTCAAATAGCGTCTTTTTGTGCTTTTCTCGCTCAAACAGCGTTATTCTGACAGGAAAATGACAGTATGTGCTTATTTTAGATTTATGTGTTTTTATGTGTCAAACTTTCTTAGAATGACAATTCCACTTTAGAAACATCAAGTCTTGCATGTTTTTGAAGGACAGCATGGTTTATTTTGAATTCCTGTTGAGTTCGTGTGAAAAGTGCAACATATGTTCATTTTGTGCTTTTCTCGCTCAAATAGCGTTATTTTGAGCGGAAAATGACAGTATATGCTTATTTCAGATTCATGTATTTTTATGTATCAAACTGTGTGAGAATGACAATTCCACTGTAGAAACATCAAGTCTTGCATGTTTTTGAAGGACAGCGTGGTTTATTTTGAATTCCTGTTGAGATAGTGTGAAAAGTGCAACATATGTTCATTTTGTGCTTTTCTCGCTCAAATAGCGTTATTTTGAGCGGAAAATGACAGTATGTGCTTATTTCAGATTCATGTGTTTTTATGTATCAAACTGTGTGAGAATGACAATTCCACTGTAGAAACATCAAGTCTTGCATGTTTTTGAAGGACAGCATGGTTTATTTTGAATTCCTGTTGAGTTAGTGTGAAAAGTGCAGTATATGTTCATTTTGTGCTTTTCTCGCTCAAATAGCGTTATTCTGACTTGAAAATGACGGAATATGAGTATTTTAGATTCATTTGTATTTATTTGTCAAACTGTCATAGAATGACATTTCCACTTTAGAAACATCAATTCTTGCATGTTTTTGAAGGCCAGCATGGTTTCTTTTGAATTCGTGTTGAGTTAGTGTGAAAAGTGCAGTATATGTTCATTTTGTGCTTTTCTCGCTCAAATAGCGTTTTCTGTGCTTCTCTCGCTGAAATAGCATCTTCTGTGCTTCTCTCGATGAAATAGCGTTTTCTGTGTTTTTCTCGCTCGAATCGCGTCTTTTCAGGCTTTTCTCGCTCAAATAGCGTCTTTTTGTGCTTTTCTCGCTCAAACAGCGTTATTCTGACAGGAAAATGACAGTATGTGCTTATTTTAGATTTATGTGTTTTTATGTGTCAAACTTTCTTAGAATGACAATTCCACTTTAGAAACATCAAGTCTTGCATGTTTTTGAAGGACAGCATGGTTTATTTTGAATTCCTGTTGAGTTCGTGTGAAAAGTGCAACATATGTTCATTTTGTGCTTTTCTCGCTCAAATAGCGTTATTTTGAGCGGAAAATGACAGTATGTGGTTATTTCAGATTCATGTGTTTTTATGTATCAAACTGTGTGAGAATGACAATTCCACTGTAGAAACATCAAGTCTTGCATGTTTTTGAAGGACAGCATGGTTTATTTTGAATTCCTGTTGAGTTAGTGTGAAAAGTGCAACATATGTTCATTTTGTGCTTTTCTCGCTCAAATAGCGTTATTTTGAGCGGAAAATGACAGATTGTGCTTATTTTAGATTCATGTGTTTTTATGTATCAAACTGTGTGAGAATGACAATTCCACTGTAGAAACATCAAGTCTTGCATGTTTTTGAAGGACAGCATGGTTTATTTTGAATTCCTGTTGAGTTAGTGTGAAAAGTGCAGTATATGTTCATTTTGTGCTTTTCTCGCTCAAATAGCGTTATTTTGACCTGAAAATGACGGAATATGAGTATGTTAGATTCATTTGTATTTATTTGTCAAACTGTCATAGAATGACATTTCCACTTTAGAAACATCAATTCTTGCATGTTTTTGAAGGCCAGCATGGTTTCTTTTGAATTCGTGTTGAGTTAGTGTGAAAAGTGCAGTATATGTTCATTTTGTGCTTTTCTCGCTCAAATAGCGTTATTTTGAGCGGAGAATGACAGTATGTGCTTATTTCAGATTCATGTGTTTTTATGTATCAAACTGTGTGAGAATGACAATTCCACTGTAGAAACATCAAGTCTTGCATGTTTTTGAAGGACAGCATGGTTTATTTTGAATTCCTGTTGAGTTAGTGTGAAAAGTGCAGTATATGTTCATTTTGTGCTTTTCTCGCTCAAATAGCGTTATTCTGACTTGAAAATGACGGAATATGAGTATTTTAGATTCATTTGTATTTATTTGTCAAACTGTCATAGAATGACATTTCCACTTTAGAAACATCAATTCTTGCATGTTTTTGAAGGCCAGCATGGTTTCTTTTGAATTCGTGTTGAGTTAGTGTGAAAAGTGCAGTATATGTTCATTTTGTGCTTTTCTCGCTCAAATAGCGTTATTTTGACCTGAAAATGACGGAATATGAGTATTTTAGATTCATTTGTATTTATTTGTCAAACTGTCATAGAATGACATTTCCACTTTAGAAACATCAATTCTTGCATGTTTTTGAAGGCCAGCATGGTTTCTTTTGAATTCGTGTTGAGTTAGTGTGAAAAGTGCAGTATATGTTCATTTTGTGCTTTTCTCGCTCAAATAGCGTTATTTTGACCTGAAAATGACGGAATATGAGTATGTTAGATTCATTTGTATTTATTTGTCAAACTGTCATAGAATGACATTTCCACTTTAGAAACATCAATTCTTGCATGTTTTTGAAGGCCAGCATGTTTTCTTTTGAATTCGTGTTGAGTTAGTGTGAAAAGTGCAGTATATGTTCATTTTGTGCTTTTCTCGCTCAAATAGCGTTATTTTGACCTGAAAATGACGGAATATGAGTATTTTAGATTCATTTGTATTTATTTGTCAAACTGTCATAGAATGACATTTCCACTTTAGAAACATCAATTCTTGCATGTTTTTGAAGGCCAGCATGGTTTCTTTTGAATTCGTGTTGAGTTAGTGTGAAAAGTGCAGTATATGTTCATTTTGTGCTTTTCTCGCTCAAATAGCGTTATTTTGACCTGAAAATGACGGAATATGAGTATGTTAGATTCATTTGTATTTATTTGTCAAACTGTCATAGAATGACATTTCCACTTTAGAAACATCAATTCTTGCATGTTTTTGAAGGCCAGCATGGTTTCTTTTGAATTCGTGTTGAGTTAGTGTGAAAAGTGCAGTATATGTTCATTTTGTGCTTTTCTCGCTCAAATAGCGTTATTTTGAGCGGAAAATGACAGTATGTGCTTATTTCAGATTCATGTGTTTTTATGTATCAAACTGTGTGAGAATGACAATTCCACTGTAGAAACATCAAGTCTTGCATGTTTTTGAAGGACAGCATGGTTTATTTTGAATTCCTGTTGAGTTAGTGTGAAAAGTGCAGTATATGTTCATTTTGTGCTTTTCTCGCTCAAATAGCGTTATTCTGACTTGAAAATGACGGAATATGAGTATTTTAGATTCATTTGTATTTATTTGTCAAACTGTCATAGAATGACATTTCCACTTTAGAAACATCAATTCTTGCATGTTTTTGAAGGCCAGCATGGTTTCTTTTGAATTCGTGTTGAGTTAGTGTGAAAAGTGCAGTATATGTTCATTTTGTGCTTTTCTCGCTCAAATAGCGTTATTTTGACCTGAAAATGACGGAATATGAGTATTTTAGATTCATTTGTATTTATTTGTCAAACTGTCATAGAATGACATTTCCACTTTAGAAACATCAATTCTTGCATGTTTTTGAAGGCCAGCATGGTTTCTTTTGAATTCGTGTTGAGTTAGTGTGAAAAGTGCAGTATATGTTCATTTTGTGCTTTTCTCGCTCAAATAGCGTTATTTTGACCTGAAAATGACGGAATATGAGTATGTTAGATTCATTTGTATTTATTTGTCAAACTGTCATAGAATGACATTTCCACTTTAGAAACATCAATTCTTGCATGTTTTTGAAGGCCAGCATGTTTTCTTTTGAATTCGTGTTGAGTTAGTGTGAAAAGTGCAGTATATGTTCATTTTGTGCTTTTCTCGCTCAAATAGCGTTATTTTGACCTGAAAATGACGGAATATGAGTATTTTAGATTCATTTGTATTTATTTGTCAAACTGTCATAGAATGACATTTCCACTTTAGAAACATCAATTCTTGCATGTTTTTGAAGGCCAGCATGGTTTCTTTTGAATTCGTGTTGAGTTAGTGTGAAAAGTGCAGTATATGTTCATTTTGTGCTTTTCTCGCTCAAATAGCGTTATTTTGACCTGAAAATGACGGAATATGAGTATGTTAGATTCATTTGTATTTATTTGTCAAACTGTCATAGAATGACATTTCCACTTTAGAAACATCAATTCTTGCATGTTTTTGAAGGCCAGCATGGTTTCTTTTGAATTCGTGTTGAGTTAGTGTGAAAAGTGCAGTATATGTTCATTTTGTGCTTTTCTCGCTCAAATAGCGTTATTTTGACCTGAAAATGACGGAATATGAGTATTTTAGATTCATTTGTATTTATTTGTCAAACTGTCATAGAATGACATTTCCACTTTAGAAACATCAATTCTTGCATGTTTTTGAAGGCCAGCATGTTTTCTTTTGAATTCGTGTTGAGTTAGTGTGAAAAGTGCAGTATATGTTCATTTTGTGCTTTTCTCGCTCAAATAGCGTTATTTTGACCTGAAAATGACGGAATATGAGTATTTTAGATTCATTTGTATTTATTTGTCAAACTGTCATAGAATGACATTTCCACTTTAGAAACATCAATTCTTGCATGTTTTTGAAGGCCAGCATGTTTTCTTTTGAATTCGTGTTGAGTTAGTGTGAAAAGTGCAGTATATGTTCATTTTGTGCTTTTCTCGCTCAAATAGCGTTATTTTGACCTGAAAATGACGGAATATGAGTATTTTAGATTCATTTGTATTTATTTGTCAAACTGTCATAGAATGACATTTCCACTTTAGAAACATCAATTCTTGCATGTTTTTGAAGGCCAGCATGGTTTCTTTTGAATTCGTGTTGAGTTAGTGTGAAAAGTGCAGTATATGTTCATTTTGTGCTTTTCTCGCTCAAATAGCGTTATTTTGAGCGGAAAATGACAGTATGTGCTTATTTCAGATTCATGTGTTTTTATGTATCAAACTGTGTGAGAATGACAATTCCACTGTAGAAACATCAAGTCTTGCATGTTTTTGAAGGACAGCATGGTTTATTTTGAATTCCTGTTGAGTTAGTGTGAAAAGTGCAGTATATGTTCATTTTGTGCTTTTCTCGCTCAAATAGCGTTATTCTGACTTGAAAATGACGGAATATGAGTATTTTAGATTCATTTGTATTTATTTGTCAAACTGTCATAGAATGACATTTCCACTTTAGAAACATCAATTCTTGCATGTTTTTGAAGGCCAGCATGGTTTCTTTTGAATTCGTGTTGAGTTAGTGTGAAAAGTGCAGTATATGTTCATTTTGTGCTTTTCTCGCTCAAATAGCGTTATTTTGACCTGAAAATGACGGAATATGAGTATTTTAGATTCATTTGTATTTATTTGTCAAACTGTCATAGAATGACATTTCCACTTTAGAAACATCAATTCTTGCATGTTTTTGAAGGCCAGCATGGTTTCTTTTGAATTCGTGTTGAGTTAGTGTGAAAAGTGCAGTATATGTTCATTTTGTGCTTTTCTCGCTCAAATAGCGTTATTTTGACCTGAAAATGACGGAATATGAGTATGTTAGATTCATTTGTATTTATTTGTCAAACTGTCATAGAATGACATTTCCACTTTAGAAACATCAATTCTTGCATGTTTTTGAAGGCCAGCATGTTTTCTTTTGAATTCGTGTTGAGTTAGTGTGAAAAGTGCAGTATATGTTCATTTTGTGCTTTTCTCGCTCAAATAGCGTTATTTTGACCTGAAAATGACGGAATATGAGTATTTTAGATTCATTTGTATTTATTTGTCAAACTGTCATAGAATGACATTTCCACTTTAGAAACATCAATTCTTGCATGTTTTTGAAGGCCAGCATGGTTTCTTTTGAATTCGTGTTGAGTTAGTGTGAAAAGTGCAGTATATGTTCATTTTGTGCTTTTCTCGCTCAAATAGCGTTATTTTGACCTGAAAATGACGGAATATGAGTATGTTAGATTCATTTGTATTTATTTGTCAAACTGTCATAGAATGACATTTCCACTTTAGAAACATCAATTCTTGCATGTTTTTGAAGGCCAGCATGGTTTCTTTTGAATTCGTGTTGAGTTAGTGTGAAAAGTGCAGTATATGTTCATTTTGTGCTTTTCTCGCTCAAATAGCGTTATTTTGAGCGGAAAATGACAGTATGTGCTTATTTCAGATTCATGTGTTTTTATGTATCAAACTGTGTGAGAATGACAATTCCACTGTAGAAACATCAAGTCTTGCATGTTTTTGAAGGACAGCATGGTTTATTTTGAATTCCTGTTGAGTTAGTGTGAAAAGTGCAGTATATGTTCATTTTGTGCTTTTCTCGCTCAAATAGCGTTATTCTGACTTGAAAATGACGGAATATGAGTATTTTAGATTCATTTGTATTTATTTGTCAAACTGTCATAGAATGACATTTCCACTTTAGAAACATCAATTCTTGCATGTTTTTGAAGGCCAGCATGGTTTCTTTTGAATTCGTGTTGAGTTAGTGTGAAAAGTGCAGTATATGTTCATTTTGTGCTTTTCTCGCTCAAATAGCGTTATTTTGACCTGAAAATGACGGAATATGAGTATTTTAGATTCATTTGTATTTATTTGTCAAACTGTCATAGAATGACATTTCCACTTTAGAAACATCAATTCTTGCATGTTTTTGAAGGCCAGCATGGTTTCTTTTGAATTCGTGTTGAGTTAGTGTGAAAAGTGCAGTATATGTTCATTTTGTGCTTTTCTCGCTCAAATAGCGTTATTTTGACCTGAAAATGACGGAATATGAGTATGTTAGATTCATTTGTATTTATTTGTCAAACTGTCATAGAATGACATTTCCACTTTAGAAACATCAATTCTTGCATGTTTTTGAAGGCCAGCATGTTTTCTTTTGAATTCGTGTTGAGTTAGTGTGAAAAGTGCAGTATATGTTCATTTTGTGCTTTTCTCGCTCAAATAGCGTTATTTTGACCTGAAAATGACGGAATATGAGTATTTTAGATTCATTTGTATTTATTTGTCAAACTGTCATAGAATGACATTTCCACTTTAGAAACATCAATTCTTGCATGTTTTTGAAGGCCAGCATGGTTTCTTTTGAATTCGTGTTGAGTTAGTGTGAAAAGTGCAGTATATGTTCATTTTGTGCTTTTCTCGCTCAAATAGCGTTATTTTGACCTGAAAATGACGGAATATGAGTATGTTAGATTCATTTGTATTTATTTGTCAAACTGTCATAGAATGACATTTCCACTTTAGAAACATCAATTCTTGCATGTTTTTGAAGGCCAGCATGGTTTCTTTTGAATTCGTGTTGAGTTAGTGTGAAAAGTGCAGTATATGTTCATTTTGTGCTTTTCTCGCTCAAATAGCGTTATTTTGACCTGAAAATGACGGAATATGAGTATTTTAGATTCATTTGTATTTATTTGTCAAACTGTCATAGAATGACATTTCCACTTTAGAAACATCAATTCTTGCATGTTTTTGAAGGCCAGCATGTTTTCTTTTGAATTCGTGTTGAGTTAGTGTGAAAAGTGCAGTATATGTTCATTTTGTGCTTTTCTCGCTCAAATAGCGTTATTTTGACCTGAAAATGACGGAATATGAGTATTTTAGATTCATTTGTATTTATTTGTCAAACTGTCATAGAATGACATTTCCACTTTAGAAACATCAATTCTTGCATGTTTTTGAAGGCCAGCATGTTTTCTTTTGAATTCGTGTTGAGTTAGTGTGAAAAGTGCAGTATATGTTCATTTTGTGCTTTTCTCGCTCAAATAGCGTTATTTTGACCTGAAAATGACGGAATATGAGTATTTTAGATTCATTTGTATTTATTTGTCAAACTGTCATAGAATGACATTTCCACTTTAGAAACATCAATTCTTGCATGTTTTTGAAGGCCAGCATGGTTTCTTTTGAATTCGTGTTGAGTTAGTGTGAAAAGTGCAGTATATGTTCATTTTGTGCTTTTCTCGCTCAAATAGCGTTATTTTGACCTGAAAATGACGGAATATGAGTATGTTAGATTCATTTGTATTTATTTGTCAAACTGTCATAGAATGACATTTCCACTTTAGAAACATCAATTCTTGCATGTTTTTGAAGGCCAGCATGGTTTCTTTTGAATTCGTGTTGAGTTAGTGTGAAAAGTGCAGTATATGTTCATTTTGTGCTTTTCTCGCTCAAATAGCGTTATTTTGACCTGAAAATGACGGAATATGAGTATTTTAGATTCATTTGTATTTATTTGTCAAACTGTCATAGAATGACATTTCCACTTTAGAAACATCAATTCTTGCATGTTTTTGAAGGCCAGCATGTTTTCTTTTGAATTCGTGTTGAGTTAGTGTGAAAAGTGCAGTATATGTTCATTTTGTGCTTTTCTCGCTCAAATAGCGTTATTTTGACCTGAAAATGACGGAATATGAGTATTTTAGATTCATTTGTATTTATTTGTCAAACTGTCATAGAATGACATTTCCACTTTAGAAACATCAATTCTTGCATGTTTTTGAAGGCCAGCATGGTTTCTTTTGAATTCGTGTTGAGTTAGTGTGAAAAGTGCAGTATATGTTCATTTTGTGCTTTTCTCGCTCAAATAGCGTTATTTTGACCTGAAAATGACGGAATATGAGTATTTTAGATTCATTTGTATTTATTTGTCAAACTGTCATAGAATGACATTTCCACTTTAGAAACATCAATTCTTGCATGTTTTTGAAGGCCAGCATGGTTTCTTTTGAATTCGTGTTGAGTTAGTGTGAAAAGTGCAGTATATGTTCATTTTGTGCTTTTCTCGCTCAAATAGCGTTATTTTGACCTGAAAATGACGGAATATTAGTATTTTAGATTCATTTGTATTTATTTGTCAAACTGTCATAGAATGACATTTCCACTTTAGAAACATCAATTCTTGCATGTTTTTGAAGGCCAGCATGTTTTCTTTTGAATTCGTGTTGAGTTAGTGTGAAAAGTGCAGTATATGTTCATTTTGTGCTTTTCTCGCTCAAATAGCGTTATTTTGACCTGAAAATGACGGAATATGAGTATTTTAGATTCATTTGTATTTATTTGTCAAACTGTCATAGAATGACATTTCCACTTTAGAAACATCAATTCTTGCATGTTTTTGAAGGCCAGCATGGTTTCTTTTGAATTCGTGTTGAGTTAGTGTGAAAAGTGCAGTATATGTTCATTTTGTGCTTTTCTCGCTCAAATAGCGTTATTTTGACCTGAAAATGACGGAATATGAGTATGTTAGATTCATTTGTATTTATTTGTCAAACTGTCATAGAATGACATTTCCACTTTAGAAACATCAATTCTTGCATGTTTTTGAAGGCCAGCATGGTTTCTTTTGAATTCGTGTTGAGTTAGTGTGAAAAGTGCAGTATATGTTCATTTTGTGCTTTTCTCGCTCAAATAGCGTTATTTTGACCTGAAAATGACGGAATATGAGTATTTTAGATTCATTTGTATTTATTTGTCAAACTGTCAGAGAATGACATTTCCACTTTAGAAACATCAATTCTTGCATGTTTTTGAAGGCCAGCATGTTTTCTTTTGAATTCGTGTTGAGTTAGTGTGAAAAGTGCAGTATATGTTCATTTTGTGCTTTTCTCGCTCAAATAGCGTTATTTTGACCTGAAAATGACGGAATATGAGTATTTTAGATTCATTTGTATTTATTTGTCAAACTGTCATAGAATGACATTTCCACTTTAGAAACATCAATTCTTGCATGTTTTTGAAGGCCAGCATGGTTTCTTTTGAATTCGTGTTGAGTTAGTGTGAAAAGTGCAGTATATGTTCATTTTGTGCTTTTCTCGCTCAAATAGCGTTATTCTGACTTGAAAATGACGGAATATGAGTATTTTAGATTCATTTGTATTTATTTGTCAAACTGTCAGAGAATGACATTTCCACTTTAGAAACATCAATTCTTGCATGTTTTTGAAGGACAGCATGGTTTCTTTTGAATTCGTGTTGAGTTAGTGTGAAAAGTGCAGTATATGTTCATTTTGTGCTTTTCTCGCTCAAATAGCGTTATTTTGACCTGAAAATGACGGAATATGAGTATTTTAGATTCATTTGTATTTATTTGTCAAACTGTCATAGAATGACATTTCCACTTTAGAAACATCAATTCTTGCATGTTTTTGAAGGCCAGCATGGTTTCTTTTGAATTCGTGTTGAGTTAGTGTGAAAAGTGCAGTATATGTTCATTTTGTGCTTTTCTCGCTCAAATAGCGTTATTTTGACCTGAAAATGACGGAATATTAGTATTTTAGATTCATTTGTATTTATTTGTCAAACTGTCATAGAATGACATTTCCACTTTAGAAACATCAATTCTTGCATGTTTTTGAAGGCCAGCATGTTTTCTTTTGAATTCGTGTTGAGTTAGTGTGAAAAGTGCAGTATATGTTCATTTTGTGCTTTTCTCGCTCAAATAGCGTTATTTTGACCTGAAAATGACGGAATATGAGTATTTTAGATTCATTTGTATTTATTTGTCAAACTGTCATAGAATGACATTTCCACTTTAGAAACATCAATTCTTGCATGTTTTTGAAGGCCAGCATGGTTTCTTTTGAATTCGTGTTGAGTTAGTGTGAAAAGTGCAGTATATGTTCATTTTGTGCTTTTCTCGCTCAAATAGCGTTATTTTGACCTGAAAATGACGGAATATGAGTATGTTAGATTCATTTGTATTTATTTGTCAAACTGTCATAGAATGACATTTCCACTTTAGAAACATCAATTCTTGCATGTTTTTGAAGGCCAGCATGGTTTCTTTTGAATTCGTGTTGAGTTAGTGTGAAAAGTGCAGTATATGTTCATTTTGTGCTTTTCTCGCTCAAATAGCGTTATTTTGACCTGAAAATGACGGAATATGAGTATTTTAGATTCATTTGTATTTATTTGTCAAACTGTCAGAGAATGACATTTCCACTTTAGAAACATCAATTCTTGCATGTTTTTGAAGGCCAGCATGTTTTCTTTTGAATTCGTGTTGAGTTAGTGTGAAAAGTGCAGTATATGTTCATTTTGTGCTTTTCTCGCTCAAATAGCGTTATTTTGACCTGAAAATGACGGAATATGAGTATTTTAGATTCATTTGTATTTATTTGTCAAACTGTCATAGAATGACATTTCCACTTTAGAAACATCAATTCTTGCATGTTTTTGAAGGCCAGCATGGTTTCTTTTGAATTCGTGTTGAGTTAGTGTGAAAAGTGCAGTATATGTTCATTTTGTGCTTTTCTCGCTCAAATAGCGTTATTCTGACTTGAAAATGACGGAATATGAGTATTTTAGATTCATTTGTATTTATTTGTCAAACTGTCATAGAATGACATTTCCACTTTAGAAACATCAATTCTTGCATGTTTTTGAAGGCCAGCATGGTTTCTTTTGAATTCGTGTTGAGTTAGTGTGAAAAGTGCAGTATATGTTCATTTTGTGCTTTTCTCGCTCAAATAGCGTTATTTTGACCTGAAAATGACGGAATATGAGTATTTTAGATTCATTTGTATTTATTTGTCAAACTGTCATAGAATGACATTTCCACTTTAGAAACATCAATTCTTGCATGTTTTTGAAGGCCAGCATGGTTTCTTTTGAATTCGTGTTGAGTTAGTGTGAAAAGTGCAGTATATGTTCATTTTGTGCTTTTCTCGCTCAAATAGCGTTATTTTGACCTGAAAATGACGGAATATGAGTATTTTAGATTCATTTGTATTTATTTGTCAAACTGTCATAGAATGACATTTCCACTTTAGAAACATCAATTCTTGCATGTTTTTGAAGGCCAGCATGGTTTCTTTTGAATTCGTGTTGAGTTAGTGTGAAAAGTGCAGTATATGTTCATTTTGTGCTTTTCTCGCTCAAATAGCGTTATTTTGACCTGAAAATGACGGAATATGAGTATTTTAGATTCATTTGTATTTATTTGTCAAACTGTCATAGAATGACATTTCCACTTTAGAAACATCAATTCTTGCATGTTTTTGAAGGCCAGCATGGTTTCTTTTGAATTCGTGTTGAGTTAGTGTGAAAAGTGCAGTATATGTTCATTTTGTGCTTTTCTCGCTCAAATAGCGTTATTTTGACCTGAAAATGACGGAATATGAGTATTTTAGATTCATTTGTATTTATTTGTCAAACTGTCATAGAATGACATTTCCACTTTAGAAACATCAATTCTTGCATGTTTTTGAAGGCCAGCATGGTTTCTTTTGAATTCGTGTTGAGTTAGTGTGAAAAGTGCAGTATATGTTCATTTTGTGCTTTTCTCGCTCAAATAGCGTTATTTTGACCTGAAAATGACGGAATATGAGTATTTTAGATTCATTTGTATTTATTTGTCAAACTGTCATAGAATGACATTTCCACTTTAGAAACATCAATTCTTGCATGTTTTTGAAGGCCAGCATGGTTTCTTTTGAATTCGTGTTGAGTTAGTGTGAAAAGTGCAGTATATGTTCATTTTGTGCTTTTCTCGCTCAAATAGCGTTATTTTGACCTGAAAATGACGGAATATGAGTATTTTAGATTCATTTGTATTTATTTGTCAAACTGTCATAGAATGACATTTCCACTTTAGAAACATCAATTCTTGCATGTTTTTGAAGGCCAGCATGGTTTCTTTTGAATTCGTGTTGAGTTAGTGTGAAAAGTGCAGTATATGTTCATTTTGTGCTTTTCTCGCTCAAATAGCGTTATTTTGACCTGAAAATGACGGAATATGAGTATTTTAGATTCATTTGTATTTATTTGTCAAACTGTCATAGAATGACATTTCCACTTTAGAAACATCAATTCTTGCATGTTTTTGAAGGCCAGCATGGTTTCTTTTGAATTCGTGTTGAGTTAGTGTGAAAAGTGCAGTATATGTTCATTTTGTGCTTTTCTCGCTCAAATAGCGTTATTTTGACCTGAAAATGACGGAATATGAGTATTTTAGATTCATTTGTATTTATTTGTCAAACTGTCATAGAATGACATTTCCACTTTAGAAACATCAATTCTTGCATGTTTTTGAAGGCCAGCATGGTTTCTTTTGAATTCGTGTTGAGTTAGTGTGAAAAGTGCAGTATATGTTCATTTTGTGCTTTTCTCGCTCAAATAGCGTTATTTTGACCTGAAAATGACGGAATATGAGTATTTTAGATTCATTTGTATTTATTTGTCAAACTGTCATAGAATGACATTTCCACTTTAGAAACATCAATTCTTGCATGTTTTTGAAGGCCAGCATGGTTTCTTTTGAATTCGTGTTGAGTTAGTGTGAAAAGTGCAGTATATGTTCATTTTGTGCTTTTCTCGCTCAAATAGCGTTATTTTGACCTGAAAATGACGGAATATGAGTATTTTAGATTCATTTGTATTTATTTGTCAAACTGTCATAGAATGACATTTCCACTTTAGAAACATCAATTCTTGCATGTTTTTGAAGGCCAGCATGGTTTCTTTTGAATTCGTGTTGAGTTAGTGTGAAAAGTGCAGTATATGTTCATTTTGTGCTTTTCTCGCTCAAATAGCGTTATTTTGACCTGAAAATGACGGAATATGAGTATTTTAGATTCATTTGTATTTATTTGTCAAACTGTCATAGAATGACATTTCCACTTTAGAAACATCAATTCTTGCATGTTTTTGAAGGCCAGCATGGTTTCTTTTGAATTCGTGTTGAGTTAGTGTGAAAAGTGCAGTATATGTTCATTTTGTGCTTTTCTCGCTCAAATAGCGTTATTTTGACCTGAAAATGACGGAATATGAGTATTTTAGATTCATTTGTATTTATTTGTCAAACTGTCATAGAATGACATTTCCACTTTAGAAACATCAATTCTTGAGATGCATGTATTTGAAGGCCAGCATGGTTTCTTTTGAATTCGTGTTGAGTTAGTGTGAAAAGTGCAGTATATGTTCATTTTGTGCTTTTCTCGCTCAAATAGCGTTATTTTGACCTGAAAATGACGGAATATGAGTATTTTAGATTCATTTGTATTTATTTGTCAAACTGTCATAGAATGACATTTCCACTTTAGAAACATCAATTCATGTTTTTGAAGGCCAGCATGGTTTCTTTTGAATTCGTGTTGAGTTAGTGTGAAAAGTGCAGTATATGTTCATTTTGTGCTTTTCTCGCTCAAATAGCGTTATTTTGACCTGAAAATGACGGAATATGAGTATTTTAGATTCATTTGTATTTATTTGTCAAACTGTCATAGAATGACATTTCCACTTTAGAAACATCAATTCTTGCATGTTTTTGAAGGCCAGCATGGTTTCTTTTGAATTCGTGTTGAGTTAGTGTGAAAAGTGCAGTATATGTTCATTTTGTGCTTTTCTCGCTCAAATAGCGTTATTTTGACCTGAAAATGACGGAATATGAGTATTTTAGATTCATTTGTATTTATTTGTCAAACTGTCATAGAATGACATTTCCACTTTAGAAACATCAATTCTTGCATGTTTTTGAAGGCCAGCATGGTTTCTTTTGAATTCGTGTTGAGTTAGTGTGAAAAGTGCAGTATATGTTCATTTTGTGCTTTTCTCGCTCAAATAGCGTTATTTTGACCTGAAAATGACGGAATATGAGTATTTTAGATTCATTTGTATTTATTTGTCAAACTGTCATAGAATGACATTTCCACTTTAGAAACATCAATTCTTGCATGTTTTTGAAGGCCAGCATGGTTTCTTTTGAATTCGTGTTGAGTTAGTGTGAAAAGTGCAGTATATGTTCATTTTGTGCTTTCTCGCTCAAATAGCGTTATTTTGACCTGAAAATGACGGAATATGAGTATTTTAGATTCATTTGTATTTATTTGTCAAACTGTCATAGAATGACATTTCCACTTTAGAAACATCAATTCTTGCATGTTTTTGAAGGCCAGCATGGTTTCTTTTGAATTCGTGTTGAGTTAGTGTGAAAAGTGCAGTATATGTTCATTTTGTGCTTTTCTCGCTCAAATAGCGTTATTTTGACCTGAAAATGACGGAATATGAGTATTTTAGATTCATTTGTATTTATTTGTCAAACTGTCATAGAATGACATTTCCACTTTAGAAACATCAATTCTTGCATGTTTTTGAAGGCCAGCATGGTTTCTTTTGAATTCGTGTTGAGTTAGTGTGAAAAGTGCAGTATATGTTCATTTTGTGCTTTTCTCGCTCAAATAGCGTTATTTTGACCTGAAAATGACGGAATATGAGTATTTTAGATTCATTTGTATTTATTTGTCAAACTGTCATAGAATGACATTTCCACTTTAGAAACATCAATTCTTGCATGTTTTTGAAGGCCAGCATGGTTTCTTTTGAATTCGTGTTGAGTTAGTGTGAAAAGTGCAGTATATGTTCATTTTGTGCTTTTCTCGCTCAAATAGCGTTATTTTGACCTGAAAATGACGGAATATGAGTATTTTAGATTCATTTGTATTTATTTGTCAAACTGTCATAGAATGACATTTCCACTTTAGAAACATCAATTCTTGCATGTTTTTGAAGGCCAGCATGGTTTCTTTTGAATTCGTGTTGAGTTAGTGTGAAAAGTGCAGTATATGTTCATTTTGTGCTTTTCTCGCTCAAATAGCGTTATTTTGACCTGAAAATGACGGAATATGAGTATTTTAGATTCATTTGTATTTATTTGTCAAACTGTCATAGAATGACATTTCCACTTTAGAAACATCAATTCTTGCATGTTTTTGAAGGCCAGCATGGTTTCTTTTGAATTCGTGTTGAGTTAGTGTGAAAAGTGCAGTATATGTTCATTTTGTGCTTTTCTCGCTCAAATAGCGTTATTTTGACCTGAAAATGACGGAATATGAGTATTTTAGATTCATTTGTATTTATTTGTCAAACTGTCATAGAATGACATTTCCACTTTAGAAACATCAATTCTTGCATGTTTTTGAAGGCCAGCATGGTTTCTTTTGAATTCGTGTTGAGTTAGTGTGAAAAGTGCAGTATATGTTCATTTTGTGCTTTTCTCGCTCAAATAGCGTTATTTTGACCTGAAAATGACGGAATATGAGTATTTTAGATTCATTTGTATTTATTTGTCAAACTGTCATAGAATGACATTTCCACTTTAGAAACATCAATTCTTGCATGTTTTTGAAGGCCAGCATGGTTTCTTTTGAATTCGTGTTGAGTTAGTGTGAAAAGTGCAGTATATGTTCATTTTGTGCTTTTCTCGCTCAAATAGCGTTATTTTGACCTGAAAATGACGGAATATGAGTATTTTAGATTCATTTGTATTTATTTGTCAAACTGTCATAGAATGACATTTCCACTTTAGAAACATCAATTCTTGCATGTTTTTGAAGGCCAGCATGGTTTCTTTTGAATTCGTGTTGAGTTAGTGTGAAAAGTGCAGTATATGTTCATTTTGTGCTTTTCTCGCTCAAATAGCGTTATTTTGACCTGAAAATGACGGAATATGAGTATTTTAGATTCATTTGTATTTATTTGTCAAACTGTCATAGAATGACATTTCCACTTTAGAAACATCAATTCTTGCATGTTTTTGAAGGCCAGCATGGTTTCTTTTGAATTCGTGTTGAGTTAGTGTGAAAAGTGCAGTATATGTTCATTTTGTGCTTTTCTCGCTCAAATAGCGTTATTTTGACCTGAAAATGACGGAATATGAGTATTTTAGATTCATTTGTATTTATTTGTCAAACTGTCATAGAATGACATTTCCACTTTAGAAACATCAATTCTTGCATGTTTTTGAAGGCCAGCATGGTTTCTTTTGAATTCGTGTTGAGTTAGTGTGAAAAGTGCAGTATATGTTCATTTTGTGCTTTTCTCGCTCAAATAGCGTTATTTTGACCTGAAAATGACGGAATATGAGTATTTTAGATTCATTTGTATTTATTTGTCAAACTGTCATAGAATGACATTTCCACTTTAGAAACATCAATTCTTGCATGTTTTTGAAGGCCAGCATGGTTTCTTTTGAATTCGTGTTGAGTTAGTGTGAAAAGTGCAGTATATGTTCATTTTGTGCTTTTCTCGCTCAAATAGCGTTATTTTGACCTGAAAATGACGGAATATGAGTATTTTAGATTCATTTGTATTTATTTGTCAAACTGTCATAGAATGACATTTCCACTTTAGAAACATCAATTCTTGCATGTTTTTGAAGGCCAGCATGGTTTCTTTTGAATTCGTGTTGAGTTAGTGTGAAAAGTGCAGTATATGTTCATTTTGTGCTTTTCTCGCTCAAATAGCGTTATTTTGACCTGAAAATGACGGAATATGAGTATTTTAGATTCATTTGTATTTATTTGTCAAACTGTCATAGAATGACATTTCCACTTTAGAAACATCAATTCTTGCATGTTTTTGAAGGCCAGCATGGTTTCTTTTGAATTCGTGTTGAGTTAGTGTGAAAAGTGCAGTATATGTTCATTTTGTGCTTTTCTCGCTCAAATAGCGTTATTTTGACCTGAAAATGACGGAATATGAGTATTTTAGATTCATTTGTATTTATTTGTCAAACTGTCATAGAATGACATTTCCACTTTAGAAACATCAATTCTTGCATGTTTTTGAAGGCCAGCATGGTTTCTTTTGAATTCGTGTTGAGTTAGTGTGAAAAGTGCAGTATATGTTCATTTTGTGCTTTTCTCGCTCAAATAGCGTTATTTTGACCTGAAAATGACGGAATATGAGTATTTTAGATTCATTTGTATTTATTTGTCAAACTGTCATAGAATGACATTTCCACTTTAGAAACATCAATTCTTGCATGTTTTTGAAGGCCAGCATGGTTTCTTTTGAATTCGTGTTGAGTTAGTGTGAAAAGTGCAGTATATGTTCATTTTGTGCTTTTCTCGCTCAAATAGCGTTATTTTGACCTGAAAATGACGGAATATGAGTATTTTAGATTCATTTGTATTTATTTGTCAAACTGTCATAGAATGACATTTCCACTTTAGAAACATCAATTCTTGCATGTTTTTGAAGGCCAGCATGGTTTCTTTTGAATTCGTGTTGAGTTAGTGTGAAAAGTGCAGTCTATGTTCATTTTGTGCTTTTCTCGCTCAAATAGCGTTATTTTGACCTGAAAATGACGGAATATGAGTATTTTAGATTCATTTGTATTTATTTGTCAAACTGTCATAGAATGACATTTCCACTTTAGAAACATCAATTCTTGCATGTTTTTGAAGGCCAGCATGGTTTCTTTTGAATTCGTGTTGAGTTAGTGTGAAAAGTGCAGTATATGTTCATTTTGTGCTTTTCTCGCTCAAATAGCGTTATTTTGACCTGAAAATGACGGAATATGAGTATTTTAGATTCATTTGTATTTATTTGTCAAACTGTCATAGAATGACATTTCCACTTTAGAAACATCAATTCTTGCATGTTTTTGAAGGCCAGCATGGTTTCTTTTGAATTCGTGTTGAGTTAGTGTGAAAAGTGCAGTATATGTTCATTTTGTGCTTTTCTCGCTCAAATAGCGTTATTTTGACCTGAAAATGACGGAATATGAGTATTTTAGATTCATTTGTATTTATTTGTCAAACTGTCATAGAATGACATTTCCACTTTAGAAACATCAATTCTTGCATGTTTTTGAAGGCCAGCATGGTTTCTTTTGAATTCGTGTTGAGTTAGTGTGAAAAGTGCAGTATATGTTCATTTTGTGCTTTTCTCGCTCAAATAGCGTTATTTTGACCTGAAAATGACGGAATATGAGTATTTTAGATTCATTTGTATTTATTTGTCAAACTGTCATAGAATGACATTTCCACTTTAGAAACATCAATTCTTGCATGTTTTTGAAGGCCAGCATGGTTTCTTTTGAATTCGTGTTGAGTTAGTGTGAAAAGTGCAGTATATGTTCATTTTGTGCTTTTCTCGCTCAAATAGCGTTATTTTGACCTGAAAATGACGGAATATGAGTATTTTAGATTCATTTGTATTTATTTGTCAAACTGTCATAGAATGACATTTCCACTTTAGAAACATCAATTCTTGCATAGTTTTGAAGGCCAGCATGGTTTCTTTTGAATTCGTGTTGAGTTAGTGTGAAAAGTGCAGTATATGTTCATTTTGTGCTTTTCTCGCTCAAATAGCGTTATTTTGACCTGAAAATGACGGAATATGAGTATTTTAGATTCATTTGTATTTATTTGTCAAACTGTCATAGAATGACATTTCCACTTTAGAAACATCAATTCTTGCATGTTTTTGAAGGCCAGCATGGTTTCTTTTGAATTCGTGTTGAGTTAGTGTGAAAAGTGCAGTCTATGTTCATTTTGTGCTTTTCTCGCTCAAATAGCGTTATTTTGACCTGAAAATGACGGAATATGAGTATTTTAGATTCATTTGTATTTATTTGTCAAACTGTCATAGAATGACATTTCCACTTTAGAAACATCAATTCTTGCATGTTTTTGAAGGCCAGCATGGTTTCTTTTGAATTCGTGTTGAGTTAGTGTGAAAAGTGCAGTATATGTTCATTTTGTGCTTTTCTCGCTCAAATAGCGTTATTTTGACCTGAAAATGACGGAATATGAGTATTTTAGATTCATTTGTATTTATTTGTCAAACTGTCATAGAATGACATTTCCACTTTAGAAACATCAATTCTTGCATGTTTTTGAAGGCCAGCATGGTTTCTTTTGAATTCGTGTTGAGTTAGTGTGAAAAGTGCAGTATATGTTCATTTTGTGCTTTTCTCGCTCAAATAGCGTTATTTTGACCTGAAAATGACGGAATATGAGTATTTTAGATTCATTTGTATTTATTTGTCAAACTGTCATAGAATGACATTTCCACTTTAGAAACATCAATTCTTGCATGTTTTTGAAGGCCAGCATGGTTTCTTTTGAATTCGTGTTGAGTTAGTGTGAAAAGTGCAGTATATGTTCATTTTGTGCTTTTCTCGCTCAAATAGCGTTATTTTGACCTGAAAATGACGGAATATGAGTATTTTAGATTCATTTGTATTTATTTGTCAAACTGTCATAGAATGACATTTCCACTTTAGAAACATCAATTCTTGCATAGTTTTGAAGGCCAGCATGGTTTCTTTTGAATTCGTGTTGAGTTAGTGTGAAAAGTGCAGTATATGTTCATTTTGTGCTTTTCTCGCTCAAATAGCGTTATTTTGACCTGAAAATGACGGAATATGAGTATTTTAGATTCATTTGTATTTATTTGTCAAACTGTCATAGAATGACATTTCCACTTTAGAAACATCAATTCTTGCATGTTTTTGAAGGCCAGCATGGTTTCTTTTGAATTCGTGTTGAGTTAGTGTGAAAAGTGCAGTCTATGTTCATTTTGTGCTTTTCTCGCTCAAATAGCGTTATTTTGACCTGAAAATGACGGAATATGAGTATTTTAGATTCATTTGTATTTATTTGTCAAACTGTCATAGAATGACATTTCCACTTTAGAAACATCAATTCTTGCATGTTTTTGAAGGCCAGCATGGTTTCTTTTGAATTCGTGTTGAGTTAGTGTGAAAAGTGCAGTATATGTTCATTTTGTGCTTTTCTCGCTCAAATAGCGTTATTTTGACCTGAAAATGACGGAATATGAGTATTTTAGATTCATTTGTATTTATTTGTCAAACTGTCATAGAATGACATTTCCACTTTAGAAACATCAATTCTTGCATGTTTTTGAAGGCCAGCATGGTTTCTTTTGAATTCGTGTTGAGTTAGTGTGAAAAGTGCAGTATATGTTCATTTTGTGCTTTTCTCGCTCAAATAGCGTTATTTTGACCTGAAAATGACGGAATATGAGTATTTTAGATTCATTTGTATTTATTTGTCAAACTGTCATAGAATGACATTTCCACTTTAGAAACATCAATTCTTGCATGTTTTTGAAGGCCAGCATGGTTTCTTTTGAATTCGTGTTGAGTTAGTGTGAAAAGTGCAGTATATGTTCATTTTGTGCTTTTCTCGCTCAAATAGCGTTATTTTGACCTGAAAATGACGGAATATGAGTATTTTAGATTCATTTGTATTTATTTGTCAAACTGTCATAGAATGACATTTCCACTTTAGAAACATCAATTCTTGCATGTTTTTGAAGGCCAGCATGGTTTCTTTTGAATTCGTGTTGAGTTAGTGTGAAAAGTGCAGTATATGTTCATTTTGTGCTTTTCTCGCTCAAATAGCGTTATTTTGACCTGAAAATGACGGAATATGAGTATTTTAGATTCATTTGTATTTATTTGTCAAACTGTCATAGAATGACATTTCCACTTTAGAAACATCAATTCTTGCATGTTTTTGAAGGCCAGCATGGTTTCTTTTGAATTCGTGTTGAGTTAGTGTGAAAAGTGCAGTATATGTTCATTTTGTGCTTTTCTCGCTCAAATAGCGTTATTTTGACCTGAAAATGACGGAATATGAGTATTTTAGATTCATTTGTATTTATTTGTCAAACTGTCATAGAATGACATTTCCACTTTAGAAACATCAATTCTTGCATGTTTTTGAAGGCCAGCATGGTTTCTTTTGAATTCGTGTTGAGTTAGTGTGAAAAGTGCAGTATATGTTCATTTTGTGCTTTTCTCGCTCAAATAGCGTTATTTTGACCTGAAAATGACGGAATATGAGTATTTTAGATTCATTTGTATTTATTTGTCAAACTGTCATAGAATGACATTTCCACTTTAGAAACATCAATTCTTGCATGTTTTTGAAGGCCAGCATGGTTTCTTTTGAATTCGTGTTGAGTTAGTGTGAAAAGTGCAGTATATGTTCATTTTGTGCTTTTCTCGCTCAAATAGCGTTATTTTGACCTGAAAATGACGGAATATGAGTATTTTAGATTCATTTGTATTTATTTGTCAAACTGTCATAGAATGACATTTCCACTTTAGAAACATCAATTCTTGCATGTTTTTGAAGGCCAGCATGGTTTCTTTTGAATTCGTGTTGAGTTAGTGTGAAAAGTGCAGTATATGTTCATTTTGTGCTTTTCTCGCTCAAATAGCGTTATTTTGACCTGAAAATGACGGAATATGAGTATTTTAGATTCATTTGTATTTATTTGTCAAACTGTCATAGAATGACATTTCCACTTTAGAAACATCAATTCTTGCATGTTTTTGAAGGCCAGCATGGTTTCTTTTGAATTCGTGTTGAGTTAGTGTGAAAAGTGCAGTATATGTTCATTTTGTGCTTTTCTCGCTCAAATAGCGTTATTTTGACCTGAAAATGACGGAATATGAGTATTTTAGATTCATTTGTATTTATTTGTCAAACTGTCATAGAATGACATTTCCACTTTAGAAACATCAATTCTTGCATGTTTTTGAAGGCCAGCATGGTTTCTTTTGAATTCGTGTTGAGTTAGTGTGAAAAGTGCAGTATATGTTCATTTTGTGCTTTTCTCGCTCAAATAGCGTTATTTTGACCTGAAAATGACGGAATATGAGTATTTTAGATTCATTTGTATTTATTTGTCAAACTGTCATAGAATGACATTTCCACTTTAGAAACATCAATTCTTGCATGTTTTTGAAGGCCAGCATGGTTTCTTTTGAATTCGTGTTGAGTTAGTGTGAAAAGTGCAGTATATGTTCATTTTGTGCTTTTCTCGCTCAAATAGCGTTATTTTGACCTGAAAATGACGGGAATATGAGTATTTTAGATTCATTTGTATTTATTTGTCAAACTGTCATAGAATGACATTTCCACTTTAGAAACATCAATTCTTGCATGTTTTTGAAGGCCAGCATGTTTTCTTTTGAATTCGTGTTGAGTTAGTGTGAAAAGTGCAGTATATGTTCATTTTGTGCTTTTCTCGCTCAAATAGCGTTATTTTGACCTGAAAATGACGGAATATGAGTATTTTAGATTCATTTGTATTTATTTGTCAAACTGTCATAGAATGACATTTCCACTTTAGAAACATCAATTCTTGCATGTTTTTGAAGGCCAGCATGGTTTCTTTTGAATTCGTGTTGAGTTAGTGTGAAAGTGCAGTATATGTTCATTTTGTGCTTTTCTCGCTCAAATAGCGTTATTTTGACCTGAAAATGACGGAATATGAGTATTTTAGATTCATTTGTATTTATTTGTCAAACTGTCATAGAATGACATTTCCACTTTAGAAACATCAATTCTTGCATGTTTTTGAAGGCCAGCATGGTTCTTTTGAATTCGTGTTGAGTTAGTGTGAAAAGTGCAGTATATGTTCATTTTGTGCTTTTCTCGCTCAAATAGCGTTATTTTGACCTGAAAATGACGGAATATGAGTATTTTAGATTCATTTGTATTTATTTGTCAAACTGTCATAGAATGACATTTCCACTTTAGAAACATCAATTCTTGCATGTTTTTGAAGGCCAGCATGGTTTTCTTTTGAATTCGTGTTGAGTTAGTGTGAAAAGTGCAGTATATGTTCATTTTGTGCTTTTCTCGCTCAAATAGCGTTATTTTGACCTGAAAATGACGGAATATGAGTATTTTAGATTCATTTGTATTTATTTGTCAAACTGTCATAGAATGACATTTCCACTTTAGAAACATCAATTCTTGCATGTTTTTGAAGGCCAGCATGGTTTCTTTTGAATTCGTGTTGAGTTAGTGTGAAAAGTGCAGTATATGTTCATTTTGTGCTTTTCTCGCTCAAATAGCGTTATTTTGACCTGAAAATGACGGAATATGAGTATTTTAGATTCATTTGTATTTATTTGTCAAACTGTCCATAGAATGACATTTCCACTTTAGAAACATCAATTCTTGCATGTTTTTGAAGGCCAGCATGGTTTCTTTTGAATTCGTGTTGAGTTAGTGTGAAAAGTGCAGTATATGTTCATTTTGTGCTTTTCTCGCTCAAATAGCGTTATTTTGACCTGAAAATGACGGAATATGAGTATTTTAGATTCATTTGTATTTATTTGTCAAACTGTCATAGAATGACATTTCCACTTTAGAAACATCAATTCTTGCATGTTTTTGAAGGCCAGCATGTTTTCTTTTGAATTCGTGTTGAGTTAGTGTGAAAAGTGCAGTATATGTTCATTTTGTGCTTTTCTCGCTCAAATAGCGTTATTTTGACCTGAAAATGACGGAATATGAGTATTTTAGATTCATTTGTATTTATTTGTCAAACTGTCATAGAATGACATTTCCACTTTAGAAACATCAATTCTTGCATGTTTTTGAAGGCCAGCATGTTTTCTTTTGAATTCGTGTTGAGTTAGTGTGAAAAGTGCAGTATATGTTCATTTTGTGCTTTTCTCGCTCAAATAGCGTTATTTTGACCTGAAAATGACGGAATATGAGTATTTTAGATTCATTTGTATTTATTTGTCAAACTGTCATAGAATGACATTTCCACTTTAGAAACATCAATTCTTGCATGTTTTTGAAGGCCAGCATGGTTTCTTTTGAATTCGTGTTGAGTTAGTGTGAAAAGTGCAGTATATGTTCATTTTGTGCTTTTCTCGCTCAAATAGCGTTATTTTGACCTGAAAATGACGGAATATGAGTATTTTAGATTCATTTGTATTTATTTGTCAAACTGTCATAGAATGACATTTCCACTTTAGAAACATCAATTCTTGCATGTTTTTGAAGGCCAGCATGGTTTCTTTTGAATTCGTGTTGAGTTAGTGTGAAAAGTGCAGTATATGTTCATTTTGTGCTTTTCTCGCTCAAATAGCGTTATTTTGACCTGAAAATGACGGAATATGAGTATTTTAGATTCATTTGTATTTATTTGTCAAACTGTCATAGAATGACATTTCCACTTTAGAAACATCAATTCTTGCATGTTTTTGAAGGCCAGCATGGTTTCTTTTGAATTCGTGTTGAGTTAGTGTGAAAAGTGCAGTATATGTTCATTTTGTGCTTTTCTCGCTCAAATAGCGTTTTCTGTGCTTCTCTCGCTGAAATAGCATCTTCTGTGCTTCTCTCGATGAAATAGCGTCTTCTGTGTTTTTCTCGCTCGAATCGCGTCTTTTCAGGCTTTTCTCGCTCAAATAGCGTCTTTTTGTGCTTTTCTCGCTCAAATAGCGTTATTTTGAGCGGAAAATGACAGATTGTGCTTATTTCAGATTCATGTGTTTTTATGTATCAAACTGTGTGAGAATGACAATTCCACTGTAGAAACATCAAGTCTTGCATGTTTTTGAAGGACAGCATGGTTTATTTTGAATTCCTGTTGAATTAGTGTGAAAAGTGCAACATATGTTCATTTTGTGCTTTTCTCGCTCAAATAGCGTTATTTTGAGCGGAAAATGACAGTATGTGCTTATTTTAGATTCATGTGTTTTTATGTATCAAACTGTGTGAGAATGACAATTCCACTGTAGAAACATCAATTCTTGCATGTTTTTGAAGGCCAGCATGGTTTCTTTTGAATTCGTGTTGAGTTAGTGTGAAAAGTGCAGTATATGTTCATTTTGTGCTTTTCTCGCTCAAATAGCGTTATTTTGACCTGAAAATGACGGAATATGAGTATTTTAGATTCATTTGTATTTATTTGTCAAACTGTCATAGAATGACATTTCCACTTTAGAAACATCAATTCTTGCATGTTTTTGAAGGCCAGCATGGTTTCTTTTGAATTCGTGTTGAGTTAGTGTGAAAAGTGCAGTATATGTTCATTTTGTGCTTTTCTCGCTCAAATAGCGTTATTTTGACCTGAAAATGACGGAATATGAGTATGTTAGATTCATTTGTATTTATTTGTCAAACTGTCATAGAATGACATTTCCACTTTAGAAACATCAATTCTTGCATGTTTTTGAAGGCCAGCATGGTTTCTTTTGAATTCGTGTTGAGTTAGTGTGAAAAGTGCAGTCTATGTTCATTTTGTGCTTTTCTCGCTCAAATAGCGTTATTTTGACCTGAAAATGACGGAATATGAGTATTTTAGATTCATTTGTATTTATTTGTCAAACTGTCATAGAATGACATTTCCACTTTAGAAACATCAATTCTTGCATGTTTTTGAAGGCCAGCATGGTTTCTTTTGAATTCGTGTTGAGTTAGTGTGAAAAGTGCAGTATATGTTCATTTTGTGCTTTTCTCGCTCAAATAGCGTTATTTTGACCTGAAAATGACGGAATATGAGTATTTTAGATTCATTTGTATTTATTTGTCAAACTGTCATAGAATGACATTTCCACTTTAGAAACATCAATTCTTGCATGTTTTTGAAGGCCAGCATGGTTTCTTTTGAATTCGTGTTGAGTTAGTGTGAAAAGTGCAGTATATGTTCATTTTGTGCTTTTCTCGCTCAAATAGCGTTATTTTGACCTGAAAATGACGGAATATGAGTATTTTAGATTCATTTGTATTTATTTGTCAAACTGTCATAGAATGACATTTCCACTTTAGAAACATCAATTCTTGCATGTTTTTGAAGGCCAGCATGGTTTCTTTTGAATTCGTGTTGAGTTAGTGTGAAAAGTGCAGTCTATGTTCATTTTGTGCTTTTCTCGCTCAAATAGCGTTATTTTGACCTGAAAATGACGGAATATGAGTATTTTAGATTCATTTGTATTTATTTGTCAAACTGTCATAGAATGACATTTCCACTTTAGAAACATCAATTCTTGCATGTTTTTGAAGGCCAGCATGGTTTCTTTTGAATTCGTGTTGAGTTAGTGTGAAAAGTGCAGTATATGTTCATTTTGTGCTTTTCTCGCTCAAATAGCGTTATTTTGACCTGAAAATGACGGAATATGAGTATTTTAGATTCATTTGTATTTATTTGTCAAACTGTCATAGAATGACATTTCCACTTTAGAAACATCAATTCTTGCATGTTTTTGAAGGCCAGCATGGTTTCTTTTGAATTCGTGTTGAGTTAGTGTGAAAAGTGCAGTATATGTTCATTTTGTGCTTTTCTCGCTCAAATAGCGTTATTTTGACCTGAAAATGACGGAATATGAGTATTTTAGATTCATTTGTATTTATTTGTCAAACTGTCATAGAATGACATTTCCACTTTAGAAACATCAATTCTTGCATGTTTTTGAAGGCCAGCATGGTTTCTTTTGAATTCGTGTTGAGTTAGTGTGAAAAGTGCAGTCTATGTTCATTTTGTGCTTTTCTCGCTCAAATAGCGTTATTTTGACCTGAAAATGACGGAATATGAGTATTTTAGATTCATTTGTATTTATTTGTCAAACTGTCATAGAATGACATTTCCACTTTAGAAACATCAATTCTTGCATGTTTTTGAAGGCCAGCATGGTTTCTTTTGAATTCGTGTTGAGTTAGTGTGAAAAGTGCAGTATATGTTCATTTTGTGCTTTTCTCGCTCAAATAGCGTTATTTTGACCTGAAAATGACGGAATATGAGTATTTTAGATTCATTTGTATTTATTTGTCAAACTGTCATAGAATGACATTTCCACTTTAGAAACATCAATTCTTGCATGTTTTTGAAGGCCAGCATGGTTTCTTTTGAATTCGTGTTGAGTTAGTGTGAAAAGTGCAGTATATGTTCATTTTGTGCTTTTCTCGCTCAAATAGCGTTATTTTGACCTGAAAATGACGGAATATGAGTATTTTAGATTCATTTGTATTTATTTGTCAAACTGTCATAGAATGACATTTCCACTTTAGAAACATCAATTCTTGCATGTTTTTGAAGGCCAGCATGTTTTCTTTTGAATTCGTGTTGAGTTAGTGTGAAAAGTGCAGTATATGTTCATTTTGTGCTTTTCTCGCTCAAATAGCGTTATTTTGACCTGAAAATGACGGAATATGAGTATTTTAGATTCATTTGTATTTATTTGTCAAACTGTCATAGAATGACATTTCCACTTTAGAAACATCAATTCTTGCATGTTTTTGAAGGCCAGCATGGTTTCTTTTGAATTCGTGTTGAGTTAGTGTGAAAAGTGCAGTATATGTTCATTTTGTGCTTTTCTCGCTCAAATAGCGTTATTTTGACCTGAAAATGACGGAATATGAGTATTTTAGATTCATTTGTATTTATTTGTCAAACTGTCATAGAATGACATTTCCACTTTAGAAACATCAATTCTTGCATGTTTTTGAAGGCCAGCATGGTTTCTTTTGAATTCGTGTTGAGTTAGTGTGAAAAGTGCAGTATATGTTCATTTTGTGCTTTTCTCGCTCAAATAGCGTTATTTTGACCTGAAAATGACGGAATATGAGTATTTTAGATTCATTTGTATTTATTTGTCAAACTGTCATAGAATGACATTTCCACTTTAGAAACATCAATTCTTGCATGTTTTTGAAGGCCAGCATGGTTTCTTTTGAATTCGTGTTGAGTTAGTGTGAAAAGTGCAGTATATGTTCATTTTGTGCTTTTCTCGCTCAAATAGCGTTATTTTGACCTGAAAATGACGGAATATGAGTATTTTAGATTCATTTGTATTTATTTGTCAAACTGTCATAGAATGACATTTCCACTTTAGAAACATCAATTCTTGCATGTTTTTGAAGGCCAGCATGTTTTCTTTTGAATTCGTGTTGAGTTAGTGTGAAAAGTGCAGTATATGTTCATTTTGTGCTTTTCTCGCTCAAATAGCGTTATTTTGACCTGAAAATGACGGAATATGAGTATTTTAGATTCATTTGTATTTATTTGTCAAACTGTCATAGAATGACATTTCCACTTTAGAAACATCAATTCTTGCATGTTTTTGAAGGCCAGCATGGTTTCTTTTGAATTCGTGTTGAGTTAGTGTGAAAAGTGCAGTATATGTTCATTTTGTGCTTTTCTCGCTCAAATAGCGTTATTTTGACCTGAAAATGACGGAATATGAGTATTTTAGATTCATTTGTATTTATTTGTCAAACTGTCATAGAATGACATTTCCACTTTAGAAACATCAATTCTTGCATGTTTTTGAAGGCCAGCATGGTTTCTTTTGAATTCGTGTTGAGTTAGTGTGAAAAGTGCAGTATATGTTCATTTTGTGCTTTTCTCGCTCAAATAGCGTTATTTTGACCTGAAAATGACGGAATATGAGTATTTTAGATTCATTTGTATTTATTTGTCAAACTGTCATAGAATGACATTTCCACTTTAGAAACATCAATTCTTGCATGTTTTTGAAGGCCAGCATGTTTTCTTTTGAATTCGTGTTGAGTTAGTGTGAAAAGTGCAGTATATGTTCATTTTGTGCTTTTCTCGCTCAAATAGCGTTATTTTGACCTGAAAATGACGGAATATGAGTATTTTAGATTCATTTGTATTTATTTGTCAAACTGTCATAGAATGACATTTCCACTTTAGAAACATCAATTCTTGCATGTTTTTGAAGGCCAGCATGGTTTCTTTTGAATTCGTGTTGAGTTAGTGTGAAAAGTGCAGTATATGTTCATTTTGTGCTTTTCTCGCTCAAATAGCGTTATTTTGACCTGAAAATGACGGAATATGAGTATTTTAGATTCATTTGTATTTATTTGTCAAACTGTCATAGAATGACATTTCCACTTTAGAAACATCAATTCTTGCATGTTTTTGAAGGCCAGCATGGTTTCTTTTGAATTCGTGTTGAGTTAGTGTGAAAAGTGCAGTATATGTTCATTTTGTGCTTTTCTCGCTCAAATAGCGTTATTTTGACCTGAAAATGACGGAATATGAGTATTTTAGATTCATTTGTATTTATTTGTCAAACTGTCATAGAATGACATTTCCACTTTAGAAACATCAATTCTTGCATGTTTTTGAAGGCCAGCATGGTTTCTTTTGAATTCGTGTTGAGTTAGTGTGAAAAGTGCAGTATATGTTCATTTTGTGCTTTTCTCGCTCAAATAGCGTTATTTTGACCTGGAAATGACGGAATATGAGTATTTTAGATTCATTTGTATTTATTTGTCAAACTGTCATAGAATGACATTTCCACTTTAGAAACATCAATTCTTGCATGTTTTTGAAGGCCAGCATGGTTTCTTTTGAATTCGTGTTGAGTTAGTGTGAAAAGTGCAGTATATGTTCATTTTGTGCTTTTCTCGCTCAAATAGCGTTATTTTGACCTGAAAATGACGGAATATGAGTATTTTAGATTCATTTGTATTTATTTGTCAAACTGTCATAGAATGACATTTCCACTTTAGAAACATCAATTCTTGCATGTTTTTGAAGGCCAGCATGGTTTCTTTTGAATTCGTGTTGAGTTAGTGTGAAAAGTGCAGTATATGTTCATTTTGTGCTTTTCTCGCTCAAATAGCGTTATTTTGACCTGAAAATGACGGAATATGAGTATTTTAGATTCATTTGTATTTATTTGTCAAACTGTCATAGAATGACATTTCCACTTTAGAAACATCAATTCTTGCATGTTTTTGAAGGCCAGCATGTTTTCTTTTGAATTCGTGTTGAGTTAGTGTGAAAAGTGCAGTATATGTTCATTTTGTGCTTTTCTCGCTCAAATAGCGTTATTTTGACCTGAAAATGACGGAATATGAGTATTTTAGATTCATTTGTATTTATTTGTCAAACTGTCATAGAATGACATTTCCACTTTAGAAACATCAATTCTTGCATGTTTTTGAAGGCCAGCATGTTTTCTTTTGAATTCGTGTTGAGTTAGTGTGAAAAGTGCAGTATATGTTCATTTTGTGCTTTTCTCGCTCAAATAGCGTTATTTTGACCTGAAAATGACGGAATATGAGTATTTTAGATTCATTTGTATTTATTTGTCAAACTGTCATAGAATGACATTTCCACTTTAGAAACATCAATTCTTGCATGTTTTTGAAGGCCAGCATGGTTTCTTTTGAATTCGTGTTGAGTTAGTGTGAAAAGTGCAGTATATGTTCATTTTGTGCTTTTCTCGCTCAAATAGCGTTATTTTGACCTGAAAATGACGGAATATGAGTATTTTAGATTCATTTGTATTTATTTGTCAAACTGTCATAGAATGACATTTCCACTTTAGAAACATCAATTCTTGCATGTTTTTGAAGGCCAGCATGGTTTCTTTTGAATTCGTGTTGAGTTAGTGTGAAAAGTGCAGTATATGTTCATTTTGTGCTTTTCTCGCTCAAATAGCGTTATTTTGACCTGAAAATGACGGAATATGAGTATTTTAGATTCATTTGTATTTATTTGTCAAACTGTCATAGAATGACATTTCCACTTTAGAAACATCAATTCTTGCATGTTTTTGAAGGCCAGCATGGTTTCTTTTGAATTCGTGTTGAGTTAGTGTGAAAAGTGCAGTATATGTTCATTTTGTGCTTTTCTCGCTCAAATAGCGTTTTCTGTGCTTCTCTCGCTGAAATAGCATCTTCTGTGCTTCTCTCGATGAAATAGCGTCTTCTGTGTTTTTCTCGCTCGAATCGCGTCTTTTCAGGCTTTTCTCGCTCAAATAGCGTCTTTTTGTGCTTTTCTCGCTCAAATAGCGTTATTTTGAGCGGAAAATGACAGATTGTGCTTATTTCAGATTCATGTGTTTTTATGTATCAAACTGTGTGAGAATGACAATTCCACTGTAGAAACATCAAGTCTTGCATGTTTTTGAAGGACAGCATGGTTTATTTTGAATTCCTGTTGAATTAGTGTGAAAAGTGCAACATATGTTCATTTTGTGCTTTTCTCGCTCAAATAGCGTTATTTTGAGCGGAAAATGACAGTATGTGCTTATTTTAGATTCATGTGTTTTTATGTATCAAACTGTGTGAGAATGACAATTCCACTGTAGAAACATCAATTCTTGCATGTTTTTGAAGGCCAGCATGGTTTCTTTTGAATTCGTGTTGAGTTAGTGTGAAAAGTGCAGTATATGTTCATTTTGTGCTTTTCTCGCTCAAATAGCGTTATTTTGACCTGAAAATGACGGAATATGAGTATTTTAGATTCATTTGTATTTATTTGTCAAACTGTCATAGAATGACATTTCCACTTTAGAAACATCAATTCTTGCATGTTTTTGAAGGCCAGCATGGTTTCTTTTGAATTCGTGTTGAGTTAGTGTGAAAAGTGCAGTATATGTTCATTTTGTGCTTTTCTCGCTCAAATAGCGTTATTTTGACCTGAAAATGACGGAATATGAGTATGTTAGATTCATTTGTATTTATTTGTCAAACTGTCATAGAATGACATTTCCACTTTAGAAACATCAATTCTTGCATGTTTTTGAAGGCCAGCATGGTTTCTTTTGAATTCGTGTTGAGTTAGTGTGAAAAGTGCAGTCTATGTTCATTTTGTGCTTTTCTCGCTCAAATAGCGTTATTTTGACCTGAAAATGACGGAATATGAGTATTTTAGATTCATTTGTATTTATTTGTCAAACTGTCATAGAATGACATTTCCACTTTAGAAACATCAATTCTTGCATGTTTTTGAAGGCCAGCATGGTTTCTTTTGAATTCGTGTTGAGTTAGTGTGAAAAGTGCAGTATATGTTCATTTTGTGCTTTTCTCGCTCAAATAGCGTTATTTTGACCTGAAAATGACGGAATATGAGTATTTTAGATTCATTTGTATTTATTTGTCAAACTGTCATAGAATGACATTTCCACTTTAGAAACATCAATTCTTGCATGTTTTTGAAGGCCAGCATGGTTTCTTTTGAATTCGTGTTGAGTTAGTGTGAAAAGTGCAGTATATGTTCATTTTGTGCTTTTCTCGCTCAAATAGCGTTTTCTGTGCTTCTCTCGCTGAAATAGCATCTTCTGTGCTTCTCTCGATGAAATAGCGTCTTCTGTGTTTTTCTCGCTCGAATCGCGTCTTTTCAGGCTTTTCTCGCTCAAATAGCGTCTTTTTGTGCTTTTCTCGCTCAAATAGCGTTATTTTGAGCGGAAAATGACAGATTGTGCTTATTTCAGATTCATGTGTTTTTATGTATCAAACTGTGTGAGAATGACAATTCCACTGTAGAAACATCAAGTCTTGCATGTTTTTGAAGGACAGCATGGTTTATTTTGAATTCCTGTTGAATTAGTGTGAAAAGTGCAACATATGTTCATTTTGTGCTTTTCTCGCTCAAATAGCGTTATTTTGAGCGGAAAATGACAGTATGTGCTTATTTTAGATTCATGTGTTTTTATGTATCAAACTGTGTGAGAATGACAATTCCACTGTAGAAACATCAATTCTTGCATGTTTTTGAAGGCCAGCATGGTTTCTTTTGAATTCGTGTTGAGTTAGTGTGAAAAGTGCAGTATATGTTCATTTTGTGCTTTTCTCGCTCAAATAGCGTTATTTTGACCTGAAAATGACGGAATATGAGTATTTTAGATTCATTTGTATTTATTTGTCAAACTGTCATAGAATGACATTTCCACTTTAGAAACATCAATTCTTGCATGTTTTTGAAGGCCAGCATGGTTTCTTTTGAATTCGTGTTGAGTTAGTGTGAAAAGTGCAGTATATGTTCATTTTGTGCTTTTCTCGCTCAAATAGCGTTATTTTGACCTGAAAATGACGGAATATGAGTATGTTAGATTCATTTGTATTTATTTGTCAAACTGTCATAGAATGACATTTCCACTTTAGAAACATCAATTCTTGCATGTTTTTGAAGGCCAGCATGGTTTCTTTTGAATTCGTGTTGAGTTAGTGTGAAAAGTGCAGTCTATGTTCATTTTGTGCTTTTCTCGCTCAAATAGCGTTATTTTGACCTGAAAATGACGGAATATGAGTATTTTAGATTCATTTGTATTTATTTGTCAAACTGTCATAGAATGACATTTCCACTTTAGAAACATCAATTCTTGCATGTTTTTGAAGGCCAGCATGGTTTCTTTTGAATTCGTGTTGAGTTAGTGTGAAAAGTGCAGTATATGTTCATTTTGTGCTTTTCTCGCTCAAATAGCGTTATTTTGACCTGAAAATGACGGAATATGAGTATTTTAGATTCATTTGTATTTATTTGTCAAACTGTCATAGAATGACATTTCCACTTTAGAAACATCAATTCTTGCATGTTTTTGAAGGCCAGCATGGTTTCTTTTGAATTCGTGTTGAGTTAGTGTGAAAAGTGCAGTATATGTTCATTTTGTGCTTTTCTCGCTCAAATAGCGTTATTTTGACCTGAAAATGACGGAATATGAGTATTTTAGATTCATTTGTATTTATTTGTCAAACTGTCATAGAATGACATTTCCACTTTAGAAACATCAATTCTTGCATGTTTTTGAAGGCCAGCATGGTTTCTTTTGAATTCGTGTTGAGTTAGTGTGAAAAGTGCAGTATATGTTCATTTTGTGCTTTTCTCGCTCAAATAGCGTTATTTTGACCTGAAAATGACGGAATATGAGTATTTTAGATTCATTTGTATTTATTTGTCAAACTGTCATAGAATGACATTTCCACTTTAGAAACATCAATTCTTGCATGTTTTTGAAGGCCAGCATGTTTTCTTTTGAATTCGTGTTGAGTTAGTGTGAAAAGTGCAGTATATGTTCATTTTGTGCTTTTCTCGCTCAAATAGCGTTATTTTGACCTGAAAATGACGGAATATGAGTATTTTAGATTCATTTGTATTTATTTGTCAAACTGTCATAGAATGACATTTCCACTTTAGAAACATCAATTCTTGCATGTTTTTGAAGGCCAGCATGGTTTCTTTTGAATTCGTGTTGAGTTAGTGTGAAAAGTGCAGTATATGTTCATTTTGTGCTTTTCTCGCTCAAATAGCGTTATTTTGACCTGAAAATGACGGAATATGAGTATTTTAGATTCATTTGTATTTATTTGTCAAACTGTCATAGAATGACATTTCCACTTTAGAAACATCAATTCTTGCATGTTTTTGAAGGCCAGCATGGTTTCTTTTGAATTCGTGTTGAGTTAGTGTGAAAAGTGCAGTATATGTTCATTTTGTGCTTTTCTCGCTCAAATAGCGTTATTTTGACCTGAAAATGACGGAATATGAGTATTTTAGATTCATTTGTATTTATTTGTCAAACTGTCATAGAATGACATTTCCACTTTAGAAACATCAATTCTTGCATGTTTTTGAAGGCCAGCATGGTTTCTTTTGAATTCGTGTTGAGTTAGTGTGAAAAGTGCAGTATATGTTCATTTTGTGCTTTTCTCGCTCAAATAGCGTTTTCTGTGCTTCTCTCGCTGAAATAGCATCTTCTGTGCTTCTCTCGATGAAATAGCGTCTTCTGTGTTTTTCTCGCTCGAATCGCGTCTTTTCAGGCTTTTCTCGCTCAAATAGCGTCTTTTTGTGCTTTTCTCGCTCAAATAGCGTTATTTTGAGCGGAAAATGACAGATTGTGCTTATTTCAGATTCATGTGTTTTTATGTATCAAACTGTGTGAGAATGACAATTCCACTGTAGAAACATCAAGTCTTGCATGTTTTTGAAGGACAGCATGGTTTATTTTGAATTCCTGTTGAATTAGTGTGAAAAGTGCAACATATGTTCATTTTGTGCTTTTCTCGCTCAAATAGCGTTATTTTGAGCGGAAAATGACAGTATGTGCTTTTTTTAGATTCATGTGTTTTTATGTATCAAACTGTGTGAGAATGACAATTCCACTGTAGAAACATCAAGTCTTGCATGTTTTTGAAGGACAGCATGGTTTATTTTGAATTCCTGTTGAGTTAGTGTGAAAAGTGCAACATATGTTCATTTTGTGCTTTTCTCGCTCAAATAGCGTTATTTTGAGCGGAAAATGACAGATTGTGCTTATTTTAGATTCATGTGTTTTTATGTATCAAACTGTGTGAGAATGACAATTCCACTGTAGAAACATCAAGTCTTGCATGTTTTTGAAGGACAGCATGGTTTATTTTGAATTCCTGTTGAGTTAGTGTGAAAAGTGCAACATATGTTCATTTTGTGCTTTTCTCGCTCAAATAGCGTTTTCTGTGCTTCTCTCGCTGAAATAGCATCTTCTGTGCTTTTCTCGATGAAATAGCGTCTTCTGTGTTTTTCTCGCTCGAATCGCGTCTTTTCAGGCTTTTCTCGCTCAAATAGCGTCTTTTTGTGCTTTTCTCGCTCAAACAGCGTTATTCTGACAGGAAAATGACAGTATGTGCTTATTTTAGATTTATGTGTTTTTATGTGTCAAACTTTCTTAGAATGACAATTCCACTTTAGAAACATCAAGTCTTGCATGTTTTTGAAGGACAGCATGGTTTATTTTGAATTCCTGTTGAGTTCGTGTGAAAAGTGCAACATATGTTCATTTTGTGCTTTTCTCGCTCAAATAGCGTTATTTTGAGCGGAAAATGACAGTATATGCTTATTTCAGATTCATGTATTTTTATGTATCAAACTGTGTGAGAATGACAATTCCACTGTAGAAACATCAAGTCTTGCATGTTTTTGAAGGACAGCGTGGTTTATTTTGAATTCCTGTTGAGATAGTGTGAAAAGTGCAACATATGTTCATTTTGTGCTTTTCTCGCTCAAATAGCGTTATTTTGAGCGGAAAATGACAGTATGTGCTTATTTCAGATTCATGTGTTTTTATGTATCAAACTGTGTGAGAATGACAATTCCACTGTAGAAACATCAAGTCTTGCATGTTTTTGAAGGACAGCATGGTTTATTTTGAATTCCTGTTGAGTTAGTGTGAAAAGTGCAGTATATGTTCATTTTGTGCTTTTCTCGCTCAAATAGCGTTATTCTGACTTGAAAATGACGGAATATGAGTATTTTAGATTCATTTGTATTTATTTGTCAAACTGTCATAGAATGACATTTCCACTTTAGAAACATCAATTCTTGCATGTTTTTGAAGGCCAGCATGGTTTCTTTTGAATTCGTGTTGAGTTAGTGTGAAAAGTGCAGTATATGTTCATTTTGTGCTTTTCTCGCTCAAATAGCGTTTTCTGTGCTTCTCTCGCTGAAATAGCATCTTCTGTGCTTCTCTCGATGAAATAGCGTCTTCTGTGTTTTTCTCGCTCGAATCGCGTCTTTTCAGGCTTTTCTCGCTCAAATAGCGTCTTTTTGTGCTTTTCTCGCTCAAACAGCGTTATTCTGACAGGAAAATGACAGTATGTGCTTATTTTAGATTTATGTGTTTTTATGTGTCAAACTTTCTTAGAATGACAATTCCACTTTAGAAACATCAAGTCTTGCATGTTTTTGAAGGACAGCATGGTTTATTTTGAATTCCTGTTGAGTTCGTGTGAAAAGTGCAACATATGTTCATTTTGTGCTTTTCTCGCTCAAATAGCGTTATTTTGAGCGGAAAATGACAGTATGTGGTTATTTCAGATTCATGTGTTTTTATGTATCAAACTGTGTGAGAATGACAATTCCACTGTAGAAACATCAAGTCTTGCATGTTTTTGAAGGACAGCATGGTTTATTTTGAATTCCTGTTGAGTTAGTGTGAAAAGTGCAACATATGTTCATTTTGTGCTTTTCTCGCTCAAATAGCGTTATTTTGAGCGGAAAATGACAGATTGTGCTTATTTTAGATTCATGTGTTTTTATGTATCAAACTGTGTGAGAATGACAATTCCACTGTAGAAACATCAAGTCTTGCATGTTTTTGAAGGACAGCGTGGTTTATTTTGAATTCCTGTTGAGTTAGTGTGAAAAGTGCAACATATGTTCATTTTGTGCTTTTCTCGCTCAAATAGCGTTATTTTTGAGCGGAAAATGACAGTATGTGCTTATTTCAGATTCATGTGTTTTTATGTATCAAACTGTGTGAGAATGACAATTCCACTGTAGAAACATCAAGTCTTGCATGTTTTTGAAGGACAGCATGATTTATTTTGAATTCCTTTTGAGTTAGTGTGAAAAGTGCAGTATATGTTCATTTTGTGCTTTTCTCGCTCAAATAGCGTTATTTTGACCTGAAAATGACGGAATATGAGTATGTTAGATTCATTTGTATTTATTTGTCAAACTGTCATAGAATGACATTTCCACTTTAGAAACATCAATTCTTGCATGTTTTTGAAGGCCAGCATGGTTTCTTTTGAATTCGTGTTGAGTTAGTGTGAAAAGTGCAGTATATGTTCATTTTGTGCTTTTCTCGCTCAAATAGCGTTTTCTGTGCTTCTCTCGCTGAAATAGCATCTTCTGTGCTTCTCTCGATGAAATAGCGTCTTCTGTGTTTTTCTCGCTCGAATCGCGTCTTTTCAGGCTTTTCTCGCTCAAATAGCGTCTTTTTGTGCTTTTCTCGCTCAAACAGCGTTATTCTGACAGGAAAATGACAGTATGTGCTTATTTTAGATTTATGTGTTTTTATGTGTCAAACTTTCTTAGAATGACAATTCCACTTTAGAAACATCAAGTCTTGCATGTTTTTGAAGGACAGCATGATTTATTTTGAATTCCTTTTGAGTTAGTGTGAAAAGTGCAGTATATGTTCATTTTGTGCTTTTCTCGCTCAAATAGCGTTATTTTGAGCGGAAAATGACAGAATGTGCTTATTTTAGATTCATGTGTTTTTATGAATCAAACTGTGTGAGAATGACAATTCCACTGTAGAAACATCAAGTCTTGTATGTTTTTGAAGGACAGCATGGTTTATTTTGAATTCCTGTTGAGTTAGTGTGAAAAGTGCAACATATGTTCATTTTGTGCTTTTCTCGCTCAAATAGCGTTATTTTGAGCGGAAAATGACAGATTGTGCTTATTTTAGATTCATGTGTTTTTATGCATCAAAATGACAATTCCACTGTAGAAACATCGAGTCTTGCATGTTTTTGAAGGACAGCATGGTTTATTTTGAATTCGTGTTGAGTCAGTGTGAAAAGTGCAACAAGTGTTCATTTTGTGCTTCTCTCGCTCAAATAGCGTCTTTTCATGCTTTTCTCGCTCACATAGCGTCTTTTTTTGCTTTTCTCGCTCAAACAGCGTTATTCTGACAGGAAAATGAGAGAATGTGATTATTTTAGATTTATGTGTTTTTATGTATCAAAATGACAATTCCACTGTAGAAACATCAAGTCTTGCATGTTTTTGAAGGACAGCATGGTTTATTTTGAATTCGTGTTGAGCCAGTGTGAAAAGTGCAAAAAGTGTTCATTTTGAGCTTATCTCGCTCAAATAGCGTCTTTTTGTGCTTTTCTCGCTCAAATAGCGTTATTCTGACAGGAAAATGAGAGAATGTGATTATTTTAGATTTATGTGTTTTTATGTATCAAAATGACAATTCCACTGTAGAAACATCAAGTCTTGCATGTTTTTGAAGGACAGCATGGTTTATTTTGAATTCGTGTTGAGCCAGTGTGAAAAGTGCAAAAAGTGTTCATTTTGAGCTTATCTCGCTCAAATAGCGTCTTTTTGTGCTTTTCTCGCTCAAATAGCGTTATTCTGACAGGAAAATGACAGAATGTGATTATTTTAGATTCATGTGTTTTTATGTGTCAAACTGTCTTAGAATGACAATTCCACTGTAGAAACATCAAGTCTTGCATGTTTTTGACGGACAGCATGGTTTATTTTGAATTCGTGTTGTTAGTGTGAAAAGTGCAACAAGTGTTCATTTTGTGCTTCTCTCGCTCAAATAGCGTCTTTTTTTGCTTTTCTCGCTCAAACAGCGTTATTCTGACAGGAAAATGACAGAATGTGATTATTTTAGATTTATGTGTTTTTATGTATCAAAATGACAATTCCACTGTAGAAACATCAAGTCTTGCATGTTTTTGAAGGACAGCATGGTTTATTTTGAATTCCTGTTGAGTTAGTGTGAAAAGTGCAACATATGTTCATTTTGGGGCGGCACGGTGGCGCAGCAGGTAGTGCGCGTGCCTCACAGCAAGAAGGTTGCTGGTTCGAACCCGGGGTCGGGCAGGGTCTTTCTGTGTGAAGTTTGCATGCAACGAAATTGTGATGACTTATGGATTTACATTTTATACAGCGATTATGCTTGTTAAGATGTACAAAAACATTACAAATTCCTCCTCCTCAAATATAAATAAATAAATCAAGTTTTTAATTGCTTGGATGTCGTCTTGTGTATCAATCTTAGTATAAAGGCTGTCCACATCAATTGTGAATAGAAAAGAGCGGACCTTGTGTGTAAAGTCCGGATCCTGGCATTGGACTCTGTTCTGAGCTGGTGTGTTTGGATTGTTGTTTGACTTACGGATGGGCTGCTGATACCGCCACGGTCGGTAGTTATTCCAGCCGTTATTGCGGTTGATGTACGGGCGCTGGTTAGATGATGAGCCGGCGGTCACACGCGGGCGTCCTCCGTCATACCAGCCGGTGCGCATCTGGCCGCGCGGCGCTGCTACAAAAGTCTTCGGGGACTGTTGGATAACCACGGCGGGACTGCTGGTCAGCTCTGGTCAATTGTGAAGTGATTATGTCAAGACATCTTGTTGCTTTGACTGAGTTGAGTCAACCTATAGTGTCAAATTTATTACACTTCAAAACACGAGTTGATGCAACATACAGTCTGTTGACTCAACTTCCTGTATCAAGTAAGTTGAACTTAAAAATATTATTTGAGATCACTTAAAGAGATGTTGGTTGAATTTATTTTATCAAGTTCCTACAACTGTGAATCAAGTTGGCTCAACATGGAATACATAATAGATACAACTTGCGATTTGTTGACTCAACTTTTTGTATCAAGTAATGTGGACTGGAAAACATTACTTAAGAGAACTAAAAAAGATGTTGGTTGAAGTCATTTTATCAAGTTAGGGCAACATTATTATATTTTTCTCATAGTCTATTGCCCAGTTACTGGAGTTTACAGAAATTGCTAGATTTCAAAAATGTAAGCAAAATAATATCTACCACGAATCTACATGAGAATTAGCCAAACTAAATATTAACAAGAAAAAAATAGCTGCAAAGACAGTTCTATAAGGACCTTTATTTAAACCCCAACAAGTACAACTTCAACCAGCCTTGCTTCAAAATAAGTGTCAATGGATGTCGATGCATCAAAAAAGACCTTCCTTGGGACATGTTAAAAAAATAGCCTTTACACCCTCTAACACACTGTTGCTTGGGACTGCTCACAAACTGAAATTACACTGTCCAACACATAAATAATAAAAATAATATAATACATAAAAAGAAGAGCACCCTTCCTTTGGGGAAAAACAATAACTCTCCGAGTTCAACAGGGTCCATTCTGAGTGAATGTTCAGAGTTGCTGCAGTAAATTGCAGAGATTCATAAAAACAAACAAAAACATGTATCTGAGAAACTTGCTCAAATTGCTGAAAATGAAAACATTCAAACATTACTGAAATGTCCACTCTCTTGACAATTTATAATATTACATGGATCAGTGTTCCTCCAAACAGAGCAATAGAAATAAGTCAGATAATGAAAACAAGGTGGAGTGACCAACAGAAGGGCAATACATTTCTTCTCCTCGTACTAAATACTGTAAAAAATGAGAATTCTTCCTCTGCAGACAAAAAAACCTTCCCTCTTAAACATCCATGCTCTTTCAACTCTTTCAGGGCTGGTCAAAAACCAAAATTATAGTGTCCCACTTGTAAGAAAAAAAAAAAAGATCATCCTTCCTTTGAGGGGAAAAAAACAACTCTTTAAGTGATGTGATCATACATATATATATATATATATATATACGTATATATATACGTATATATATATATACGTATATATATACGTATATATACGTGTGTGTGTGTGTGTGTGTATATATATATATATATATATGTATATATATACGTATATATATACACACACACAGGGTTCTAAATTAACTTTTTTGATCACCAGCCAATGTGGCTGGTGATCTTCTAAAGTTACCAGCCAATCAGAATTTCCACTAGCCAAATTTTTTCCCGGTGAAAATAAGAGAGATTATGAGTGCCACTGAATGCATTTGATCATTTTATTTACATTATTGGCATGAAAAATGCACAGAAAGTACAACACATGAAACAAAATATAAACAGAAAGTGCAAATATTTAATTTATACAAACAAAAAATGCTGTCAGATTTATTATTTTCTAAAATACATTTTTCCAGTATTTAGTATCATTACATTCCTAATAAAATGTATTTTTCCTTTCAACTTAAAGTGTTTCTGCTTTCCTTCTTTAATAAGAAATATATATATAAGTAACAGCCATGACTTAAACACTTGCAAAAAATTGCATTGGTAATAAATTGAATTATGTATGTACAACTAGAAAACACAAACAGTGCAGCAGTCAGTACTGCAGACTCCTTCGGCTCTCCTGATGACTTCGGGCATTCTCATGGTCCTTTACTGCCTCCACTTTAAAATTATTAGTCCCCACCACAAAATTATTCGTCTTGTTTTTTTCTTTCGTGTACATGCGGCAATCCTTACAAAACATGACGGCATTTTCGTGATCAAACTCAAGCCATTCACGACCTGTCAGCCATTTAGCGTTAAACTTTCTTTTCTTCGTTTCGCACGCTTTGTCGACATTCTCATCCCCTGCCTCCTTCCTCTTCTCCCCCCAGACGTCTGTCCCAACCACCGCAGCATTTAGTTTAACTTTACTTTTTACTTTTAGCTAGCTCACTCTCCTTTTTTACAGTTTATACGCCGCCGTTCATTCTTCTTCTTCTTCTTCTTCGTGTTTGCGTTTCCGTGGTTTCTCGCGCCGGTTGCACTACAAACTGTAGTGTGCTTGCGCACAGCCAATGGGCGTTTTGTACGTCATCACGTAGCATTACGACAGTGTTCATGGGAACTGTAGGACGGACTGTCAGGGGGACAAATGACCAAGAACTGTAGAGCGGCTCTGACTGACATGATTGCCTAATGCATTACCGGCCAAATTGGCTAGTAAGTTTTTATTTACACCCGCCAATATGAATTTTAACCCGCATTTGGCGGGTTGGCGGGTGTTAATTTAGAACCCTGCACACACATATATATATACACACACACACACACACACACATACAAATGCAGAAACATCCTCCTGAGCCATCCCTCTAACTGAGCAGTTTATTCTTTAGAGAGTGGACCGTGGGACTGCATATCTCAGACCCGATTACCATGAACAGGCGTTGAATCACCTCAAAAGTATATTTCAGGTCTTTCGGATAGTCGAGGTTCAGCATGTACAGCAGGCCCATCAGGTTCACAAAAGCGTTGGGTACATCAACTAGATGACGCATGACAATCTTTTCCTTGATGTCAATGGCAACGTCGTTGTAGGAAACTGGAAGGGGCTCCTTCACATCTTCAACGATCAAAAGGATTCCAATCACCATTCCCTTGATGACGTCCTCCTCAGGATCTGTTGGCTTCATGCAAAAACAAACAAAAAACGAAAAGGTGCCTATGCTTTAGACATGTTTTGCTATATAATGTATCCACACAGAGTATACCTGTAATGATATGTGTAACCCTGCCCATTGTGAACTAGTTTTTGTATCACTGAACAACATTTTCATCAATGTAGAAGGATTTTCCTTCATGTACCTCGGCAGTCCCTGCAAAGCTGCTGCTCTCTTCCTTTGGTTTGATGCCTGCAAAAACACGATACGTGAATTCAGTTGATATCAGAACTCTGATTTTTGTCAACCCTCAAATGACGGAAACTGAGCTTTCAGTTTAAGAGAGGTAACCGCTTATTTCAGTGGGGAAGCGGCTCATAGTTACCGGGCTGACACGTTTTTCTTATTTAAACGGTGGTCGACCCGCTTTCAAACGGCATAGAGCTCCGTTCCCACTGGCCAAAAAACCCACACGCAGCTGGTGGGCTGCGTGGCCGTTCACCCCCACTGCTGCGCGTTGCCAGGGATACAGAGTGTAACGGCACACCTGAAAACAATCACCTATCTCTACGTGTTTATACAGCGTCTAACTCTACATTAAAAAATATCCATACAGTACGGCGGTGGTCAGTGTTTTTCCACTCATCTTCCTCATGGACCATAAGTTGCTGTTATTTCGCTGTCTTATCAATGCTGTGCCAGGTTGTTTTGAGTGCGAGCAAAGCCTCTCGTACAAATCACAACGTCACGTATATTTGCGGGTTGATCCAGTTATAATATTCCCACTGTTCACACATTTTCCCGTAATAATAAGGACAGGTCTCGCACTGTTTCACTCCTATATGAGTATATTATCGGTGCCGGAAACTTGTTACAATCAAATATGAGGCTCAACCCTACATGAACTTGCTGTTTCACTCTGGCGGCGCTAGCCAACTAGCGCTACATGCTAACGTGTTTCCGAAAATGAACGATCATGAAATATTCATCACAGGTTTAATATCTTGACGGATCATTTGAGATGGAGAGACATTAGACGACCAATGCACATTACCAACAGATGAACTAACTAAGCTAAAATAATTAAAAATGTACTAACTTGGACGGCTCGGCTCAGAGGAAAAAAGGCGGCGCTCGGCTCGGATTTTCAGTTCAACACTGCGCGTGACGTCACATTGCGGGCGCATGCGTGTTGGTTGAAATGCACACGACGTATTTTCTGAAGTTAACTGAATGGATTATCATGGGTTTTTAATGAGTTTCCGCGCATTTTTCAAGTTGAAGTTGTTCTAACTCTTCTTACTTTGTTGTAGTCGGCAATGAATTCTCTCAGCTTGACAGGAATAGTCTTTCTGACTAAAAGCCCAAATCCCTTTTAACAGTGTGTTGAGTTACAGTGAAAAATGCAACACGTCTCATTTTGTGTTTGTCTCGCTGTACAGTTTGAGATTGACAGTGAAATCAGATGAATGTCACTATTTAAAACTCAGCTGTTGTTATGTGTCAAACTGTCTTCAAATGACAATTCCCCTCCCCACCCTCTGCTCTCCTCTCGACACTTTCATTAAGGCCGTGTGGATATGCTGTTCCTGATTAATTAACCCAATCTCTCTCAGCTCTTCTTCTCTGGACCATGGACCATTTTGGTTTACACTCCAGGGTCAGGGCATGTACTGGATCCCAGTCAGGGGAGACAAATGCTGGAAAACATGCCGGTCAGTATTCTTTAGAAACATCAATTGTGCGTGTTTTTGAAGGACAACATGATTTATTTTGACTTGGTTACTGTGAAAATGCAACACGTCTCATCTTGTGCTTGTCTCGCTCGTACAGTTTGAGATTGACAGTGAAATCAGATGAATGCCACTATTTAAAACTCAGCTGTTGTTTTGTGTCAAACTGTCTTCGAATGACAATTCCCCTCCCCACCCTCTGCTCTCCTCCTCCACACTTTCATTAAGGCCGTGTGGATATGCTGTTCCTGATTTAATTAATCAGGAGCAGCATATCCACTGCACCCAATCTCTCTCAGCTCTTCTTCTCTGGGCCGTGGACCATTTTGGTTTACACTCCAGGGTCATGGCATGTACTGGATCCCAGTCAGGGGAGACAAATGCTGGAAAACATGCCGGTCAGTATTCTTTTGTTCTACAATATTGTATTTATGAGATGCAATCTGTACATGTATTGTCAGGCTCCTCGACACTTTCATTAAGGCCGTGTGGATATGCTGTTCCTGATTAATTAACCAGAATCAGAAAAAGCTTTATTGCCAAGAATGCTTTTACACATACGAGGAATTTTTTCTGGTGAAATTGGTGCATGACACATCTACTAAAATATGACACATCTACTAAAATAAGAGCATAAAAAATAACAATTTAAATATATATACACAAGTCTGTTATTGTTAGAAACACAGTACTGTTTTTCAGAAAGAAGTCCCAGTTGAGCGTTAATGTAACGCATAGAGCTATATTTATATCACTCAATGTGACAGAATGAGTCCGAGGTGGAATGTGAAGAGTGTCAGGGGGGGTTCTGGGCCTTGTTGGTAAGGCTGACAGCAGACGGGAAAAAACTGTTCTTGTGGCGTGAGGTTTTGGTCCTGATGGACCGCAGCCTCCTGCCAGAGGGGAGTGGCTCAAAGAGTTTGTGTCCGGGGTGAGAGGGATCAGCCACAATCTTTTCTGCACGCCTCAGGGTCCTGGAGGCGTACAGGTCCTGAAGAGATGGTAGATTGCAGCCAATCACCTTCTCTGCAGACCGAATGACACGCTGCAGTCTGCCCTTGTCCTTGGCGGTGGCAGCAGCGTACCAGATGGTGATGGAGGAGGTGAGGATGGACTCGATGATGGCTGTGTAGAAGTGCACCATCATTGTCTTTGGCAGGCTGAATTTCTTCAGCTGCCGTAGGAAGTACATCCTCTGCTGTGCTTTCCTGATGAGGGAGCTGATGTTCGGCTCCCACTTGAGGTCCTGGGAGATGATAGTTCCCAGGAAGCCGAAAGACTCCACAGTGTCAATAGTGGAGTCACAGAGGGTGATGGGGGCGGGTGAGGCTGAGTTCTTCCTGTAGTCCACAACCATCTCCACTGTCTTTAGAGCATTTAGCTCCAGGTTGTTCTGATTGCACCAGGTCACCAGATGGTCAACCTCCCACCTGTAGGCGGACTCGTCGCCATCAGAGATGAGTCCGATGAGGGTGGTGTCGTCCGCAAACTTCAGGAGCTTGACAGACTGGTGACTGGAGGTGCAGCTGTTCGTGTACAGGGAGAAGAGCAGAGGAGAAAGAACACAGCCCTGGGGGGATCCGGTGCTGATGGTCTTAGCGTCGGAGAGGTGTTTCCCCAGCTTCACGCACTGTTTCCTGTCAGACAGGAAGTCTGTGATCCACCTGCAGGTGGAGTCAGGCACGCTCAGCTGGGAGAGCTTCTCCTGAAGCAGAGTTGGGACGATGGTGTTGAAGGCAGAACTGAAATCCACAAACAGGATCCTAGCGTAGGTTCCTGCGGAGTCCAGGTGCTGGAGGATGAAGTGGAGGGCCAAGTTGACTGCATCGTCTACAGACCTGTTGGCTCTGTAGGCAAACTGCAGGGGGTCCAGGAGAGGGTCAGTGATGTCTCTGATGTGTGAGAGCAAAAGGCGCTCAAAGGACTTCATGACCACAGAGGTCAGGGCGACGGGTCTGAAGTCATTAAGTCCAATCTCTCTCAGCTCTTCTTCTCTGGGCCGTGGACCATTTTGGTTTACACTCCAGGGTCAGGGCATGTACTGGATCCCAGTCAGGGGAGACAAATGCTGGAAAACATGCCGGTCAGTATTCTTTTGTTCTACAATATTGTATTTATGACATGCAATCTGTACATGTATTGTCAGGCTTGTTTCTCCCACATATCTTTTGCCACATTATTTACAAATCACCATATACACACATTTTTGAAAGAAATATTCCCCTGTCTGGCGCTTTTAAACCCCTCTTATTCGCGCAAATTGTCTAGCAATCCTTGTCGTTCGAAATAATTCCAAAAATGGCCCTGGAGTGCCCTCTGCTGGATAAAGCCGAGAACAGCACTTTGGTGGCTTGTTTAAAATCCTCTGTCTGTGTGTATATTCTGTGGAACCGTGATAATTGTCATTTGAAATAAACTTTTGTGTCCAATTGGTTGTGTAGAGTGAATATGGGTCCGTTGAATGTGGTTGTGTCCAAGAAATTAACCAAATTGTGATGACTTATGGATTTACATTTTATACAGCGATTATGCTTGTTAAGATGTACAAAAACATTACAAATTCCTCCTCCTCAAATATAAATAAATAAATCAAGTTTTTAATTGCTTGGATGTCGTCTTGTGTATCAATCTTAGTATAAAGGCTGTCCACATCAATTGTGAATAGAAAAGAGCGGACCTTGTGTGTAAAGTCCGGATCCTGGCATTGGACTCTGTTCTGAGCTGGTGTGTTTGGATTGTTGTTTGACTTACGGATGGGCTGCTGATACCGCCACGGTCGGTAGTTATTCCAGCCTTTATTGCGGATGATGTACGGGCGCTGGTTAGATGATGAGCCGGCGGTCACACGCGGGCGTCCTCCGTCATACCAGCCGGTGCGCATGTGGCCGCGCGGCGCTGCTACAAAAGTCTTCGGGGACTGTTGGATAACCACGGCGGGACTGCTGGTCAGCTCTGGTCAATTGTGAATGTTTGTGAAAGACAACATTGTTTATTTTGACCACCGTATGTAGTTACTGTGAAAAATGTAACAAGTGTTCATCTTGTCTCATTTTGTGCTTGTCTCGCTCATATAGCGTCATTTTGCCAGGAAAATCAAAGGAAAGTCAATATTTAAGATTCATTTCTTTTTCTGTGTCAAACTGTCTTAGAATGACAATCCCACTTTAGAAACATCAATTGTGCATGTTTTTGAAGGACAACGTGATTTATTTTGACTTGGTTACTGTGAAAAATGCAACACGTCTCATTTTGTGCTTGTCTCGCTCGTACAGTTTGAGATTGACAGTGAAATCAGATGAATGTCACTATTTAAAACTCAGCTGTTGTTATGTGTCAAACTGTCTTGGAATGACAATTCCCCTCCCCAGGGCCGTGGACCATTTTGGTTTACACTCCAGGGTCAGGGCATGTACTGGATCCCAGTCAGGGGAGACAAATGCTGGAAAACATGCCGGTCAGTATTCTTTTGTTCTACAATATTGTATTTATGACATGCAATCTGTACATGTATTGTCAGGCTTGTTTCTCCCACATATCTTTTGCCACATTATTTACAAATCACCATATACACACATTTTTGAAAGAAATATTCCCCTGTCTGGCGCTTTTAAACCCCTCTTATTCGCGCAAGTCGTCTAGCAATCCTTGTCGTTCGAAATAATTCCAAAAATGGCCCTGGAGTGCCCTCTGCTGGATAAAGCCGAGAACAGCACTTTGGTGGCTTGTTTAAAATCCTCTGTCTGTGTGTATATTCTGTGGAACCGTGATAATTGTCATTTGAAATAAACTTTTGTGTCCAATTGGTTGTGTAGAGTGAATATGGGTCCGTTGAATGTGGTTGTGTCCAAGAAATTAACCAAATTGTGATGACTTATGGATTTACATTTTATACAGCGATTATGCTTGTTAAGATGTACAAAAACATTACAAATTCCTCCTCCTCAAATATAAATAAATAAATCAAGTTTTTAATTGCTTGGATGTCGTCTTGTGTATCAATCTTAGTATAAAGGCTGTCCACATCAATTGTGAATAGAAAAGAGCGGACCTTGTGTGTAAAGTCCGGATCCTGGCATTGGACTCTGTTCTGAGCTGGTGTGTTTGGATTGTTGTTTGACTTACGGATGGGCTGCTGATACCGCCACGGTCGGTAGTTATTCCAGCCTTTATTGCGGATGATGTACGGGCGCTGGTTAGATGATGAGCCGGCGGTCACACGCGGGCGTCCTCCGTCATACCAGCCGGTGCGCATGTGGCCGCGCGGCGCTGCTACAAAAGTCTTCGGGGACTGTTGGATAACCACGGCGGGACTGCTGGTCAGCTCTGGTCAATTGTGAATGTTTGTGAAAGACAACATTGTTTATTTTGACCACCGTATGTAGTTACTGTGAAAAATGTAACAAGTGTTCATCTTGTCTCATTTTGTGCTTGTCTCGCTCATATAGCGTCATTTTGCCAGGAAAATCAAAGGAAAGTCAATATTTAAGATTCATTTCTTTTTCTGTGTCAAACTGTCTTAGAATGACAATCCCACTTTAGAAACATCAATTGTGCATGTTTTTGAAGGACAACGTGATTTATTTTGACTTGGTTACTGTGAAAAATGCAACACGTCTCATTTTGTGCTTGTCTCGCTCGTACAGTTTGAGATTGACAGTGAAATCAGATGAATGTCACTATTTAAAACTCAGCTGTTGTTATGTGTCAAACTGTCTTGGAATGACAATTCCCCTCCCCAGGGCCGTGGACCATTTTGGTTTACACTCCAGGGTCAGGGCATGTACTGGATCCCAGTCAGGGGAGACAAATGCTGGAAAACATGCCGGTCAGTATTCTTTTGTTCTACAATATTGTATTTATGACATGCAATCTGTACATGTATTGTCAGGCTTGTTTCTCCCACATATCTTTTGCCACATTATTTACAAATCACCATATACACACATTTTTGAAAGAAATATTCCCCTGTCTGGCGCTTTTAAACCCCTCTTATTCGCGCAAGTCGTCTAGCAATCCTTGTCGTTCGAAATAATTCCAAAAATGGCCCTGGAGTGCCCTCTGCTGGATAAAGCCGAGAACAGCACTTTGGTGGCTTGTTTAAAATCCTCTGTCTGTGTGTATATTCTGTGGAACCGTGATAATTGTCATTTGAAATAAACTTTTGTGTCCAATTGGTTGTGTAGAGTGAATATGGGTCCGTTGAATGTGGTTGTGTCCAAGAAATTAACCAAATTGTGATGACTTATGGATTTACATTTTATACAGCGATTATGCTTGTTAAGATGTACAAAAACATTACAAATTCCTCCTCCTCAAATATAAATAAATAAATCAAGTTTTTAATTGCTTGGATGTCGTCTTGTGTATCAATCTTAGTATAAAGGCTGTCCACATCAATTGTGAATAGAAAAGAGCGGACCTTGTGTGTAAAGTCCGGATCCTGGCATTGGACTCTGTTCTGAGCTGGTGTGTTTGGATTGTTGTTTGACTTACGGATGGGCTGCTGATACCGCCACGGTCGGTAGTTATTCCAGCCTTTATTGCGGATGATGTACGGGCGCTGGTTAGATGATGAGCCGGCGGTCACACGCGGGCGTCCTCCGTCATACCAGCCGGTGCGCATCTGGCCGCGCGGCGCTGCTACAAAAGTCTTCGGGGACTGTTGAATAACCACGGCGGGACTGCTGGTCAGCTCTGGTCAATTGTGAATGTTTGTGAAAGACAACATTGTTTATTTTGACCACCGTATGTAGTTACTGTGAAAAATGTAACAAGTGTTCATCTTGTCTCATTTTGTGCTTGTCTCGCTCATATAGCGTCATTTTGCCAGGAAAATCAAAGGAAAGTCAATATTTAAGATCCATTTCTTTTTCTGTGTCAAACTGTCTTAGAATGACAATCCCACTTTAGAAACATCAATTGTGCATGTTTTTGAAGGACAACATGATTTATTTTGACTTGGTGTTGAGTTACTGTGACAAATGCAACACGTCTCATTTTGTGCTTGTCTCGCTCGTACAGTTTGAGATTGACAGTGAAATCAGATGAATGTCACTATTTAAAACTCAGCTGTTGTTATGTGTCAAACTGTCTTCGAATGACAATTCCCCTCCCCACCCTCTGCTCTCCTCCTCGACACTTTCATTAAGTCCGTGTGGATATGCTGTTCCTGATTAATTAACCCAATCTCTCTCAGCTCTTCTTCTCTGGGCCGTGGACCATTTTGGTTTACACTCCAGGGTCAGGGCATGTACTGGATCCCAGTCAGGGGAGACAAATGCTGGAAAACATGCCGGTCAGTATTCTTTTGTTCTACAATATTGTATTTATGACATGCAATCTGTACATGTATTGTCAGGCTTGTTTCTCCCACATATCTTTTGCCACATTATTTACAAATCACCATATACACACATTTTTGAAAGAAATATTCACCTGTCTGGCGCTTTTAAACCCCTCTTATTCGCGCAAGTGGTCTAGCAATCCTTGTCGTTCGAAATAATTCCAAAAATGGCCCTGGAGTGCCCTCTGCTGGATAAAGCCGAGAACAGCACTTTGGTGGCTTGTTTAAAATCCTCTGTCTGTGTGTATATTCTGTGGAACCGTGATAATTGTCATTTGAAATAAACTTTTGTGTCCAATTGGTTGTGTAGAGTGAATATGGGTCCGTTGAATGTGGTTGTGTCCAAGAAATTAACCAAATTGTGATGACTTATGGATTTACATTTTATACAGCGATTATGCTCGTTAAGATGTACAAAAACATTACAAATTCCTCCTTCTCAAATATAAATAAATAAATAAATAAATCAAGTTTTTAATTGCTTGGATGTCGTCTTGTGTATCAATCTTAGTATAAAGGCTGTCCACATCAATTGTGAATAGAAAAGAGCGGACCTTGTGTGTAAAGTCCGGATCCTGGCATTGGACTCTGTTCTGAGCTGGTGTGTTTGGATTGTTGTTTGACTTACGGATGGGCTGCTGATACCGCCACGGTCGGTAGTTATTCCAGCCTTTATTGCGGATGATGTACGGGCGCTGGTTAGATGATGAGCCGGCGGTCACACGCGGGCGTCCTCCGTCATACCAGCCGGTGCGCATCTGGCCGCGCGGCGCTGCTACAAAAGTCTTCGGGGACTGTTGGATAACCACGGCGGGACTGCTGGTCAGCTCTGGTCAATTGAGAATGTTTGTGAAAGACAACATTGTTTATTTTGACCACCGTATGTAGTTACTGTGAAAAATGTAACAAGTGTTCATCTTGTCTCATTTTGTGCTTGTCTCGCTCATATAGCGTCATTTTGCCAGGAAAATCAAAGGAAAGTCAATATTTAAGATTCATTTCTTTTTCTGTGTCAAACTGTCTTAGAATGACAATCCCACTTTAGAAACATCAATTGTGCATGTTTTTGAAGGACAACATGATTTATTTTGACTTGGTGTTGAGTTACTGTGAAAAATGCAACACGTCTCATTTTGTGCTTGTCTCGCTGGTACAGTTTGAGATTGACAGTGAAATCAGATGAATGTCACTATTTAAAACTCAGCTGTTGTTATGTGTCAAACTGTCTTCGAATGACAATTCCCCTCCCCACCCTCTGCTCTCCTCCTCGACACTTTCATTAAGGCCGTGTGGATATGCTGTTCCTGATTAATTAACCCAATCTCTCTCAGCTCTTCTTCTCTGGGCCGTGGACCATTTTGGTTTACACTCCAGGGTCAGGGCATGTACTGGATCCCAGTCAGGGGAGACAAATGCTGGAAAACATGCCGGTCAGTATTCTTTTGTTCTACAATATTGTATTTATGACATGCAATCTGTACATGTATTGTCAGGCTTGTTTCTCCCACATATCTTTTGCCACATTATTTACAAATCACCATATACACACATTTTTGAAAGAAATATTCACCTGTCTGGCGCTTTTAAACCCCTCTTATTCGCGCAAGTGGTCTAGCAATCCTTGTCGTTCGAAATAATTCCAAAAATGGCCCTGGAGTGCCCTCTGCTGGATAAAGCCGAGAACAGCACTTTGGTGGCTTGTTTAAAATCCTCTGTCTGTGTGTATATTCTGTGGAACCGTGATAATTGTCATTTGAAATAAACTTTTGTGTCCAATTGGTTGTGTAGAGTGAATATGGGTCCGTTGAATGTGGTTGTGTCCAAGAAATTAACCAAATTGTGATGACTTATGGATTTACATTTTATACAGCGATTATGCTCGTTAAGATGTACAAAAACATTACAAATTCCTCCTTCTCAAATATAAATAAATAAATAAATAAATCAAGTTTTTAATTGCTTGGATGTCGTCTTGTGTATCAATCTTAGTATAAAGGCTGTCCACATCAATTGTGAATAGAAAAGAGCGGACCTTGTGTGTAAAGTCCGGATCCTGGCATTGGACTCTGTTCTGAGCTGGTGTGTTTGGATTGTTGTTTGACTTACGGATGGGCTGCTGATACCGCCACGGTCGGTAGTTATTCCAGCCTTTATTGCGGATGATGTACGGGCGCTGGTTAGATGATGAGCCGGCGGTCACACGTGGGCGTCCTCCGTCATACCAGCCGGTGCGCATCTGGCCGCGCGGCGCTGCTACAAAAGTCTTCGGGGACTGTTGGATAACCACGGCGGGACTGCTGGTCAGCTCTGGTCAATTGAGAATGTTTGTGAAAGACAACATTGTTTATTTTGACCACCGTATGTAGTTACTGTGAAAAATGTAACAAGTGTTCATCTTGTCTCATTTTGTGCTTGTCTCGCTCATATAGCGTCATTTTGCCAGGAAAATCAAAGGAAAGTCAATATTTAAGATTCATTTCTTTTTCTGTGTCAAACTGTCTTAGAATGACAATCCCACTTTAGAAACATCAATTGTGCATGTTTTTGAAGGACAACATGATTTATTTTGACTTGGTGTTGAGTTACTGTGAAAAATGCAACACGTCTCATTTTGTGCTTGTCTCGCTGGTACAGTTTGAGATTGACAGTGAAATCAGATGAATGTCACTATTTAAAACTCAGCTGTTGTTATGTGTCAAACTGTCTTCGAATGACAATTCCCCTCCCCACCCTCTGCTCTCCTCCTCGACACTTTCATTAAGGCCGTGTGGATATGCTGTTCCTGATTAATTAACCCAATCTCTCTCAGCTCTTCTTCTCTGGGCCGTGGACCATTTTGGTTTACACTCCAGGGTCAGGGCATGTACTGGATCCCAGTCAGGGGAGACAAATGCTGGAAAACATGCCGGTCAGTATTCTTTTGTTCTACAATATTGTATTTATGACATGCAATCTGTACATGTATTGTCAGGCTTGTTTCTCCCACATATCTTTTGCCACATTATTTACAAATCACCATATACACACATTTTTGAAAGAAATATTCCCCTGTCTGGCGCTTTTAAACCCCTCTTATTCACGCAAGTCGTCTAGCAATCCTTGTCGTTCGAAATAATTCCAAATATGGCCCTGGAGTGCCCTCTGCTGGATAAAGCCGAGAACAGCACTTTGGTGGCTTGTTTAAAATCCTCTGTCTGTGTGTATATTCTGTGGAACCGTGATAATTGTCATTTGAAATAAACTTTTGTGTCCAATTGGTTGTGTAGAGTGAATATGGGTCCGTTGAATGTGGTTGTGTCCAAGAAATTAACCAAATTGTGATGACTTATGGATTTACATTTTATACAGCGATTATGCTTGTTAAGATTTACAAAAACATTACAAATTCCTCCTCCTCAAATATAAATAAATAAATAAATAAATCAAGTTTTTAATTGCTTGGATGTCGTCTTGTGTATCAATCTTAGTATAAAGGCTGTCCACATCAATTGTGAATAGAAAAGAGCGGACCTTGTGTGTAAAGTCCGGATCCTGGCATTGGACTCTGTTCTGAGCTGGTGTGTTTGGATTGTTGTTTGACTTACGGATGGGCTGCTGATACCGCCACGGTCGGTAGTTATTCCAGCCTTTATTGCGGATGATGTACGGGCGCTGGTTAGATGATGAGCCGGCGGTCACACGCGGGCGTCCTCCGTCATACCAGCCGGTGCGCATCTGGCCGCGCGGCGCTGCTACAAAAGTCTTCGGGGACTGTTGGATAACCACGGTGGGACTGCTGGTCAGCTCTGGTCAATTGTGAATGTTTGTGAAAGACAACATTGTTTATTTTGACCACCGTATGTAGTTACAGTGAAAAATGTAACAAGTGTTCATCTTGTCTCATTTTGTGCTTGTCTCGCTCATATAGCGTCATTTTGCCAGGAAAATCAAAGGAAAGTCAATATTTAAGATTCATTTCTTTTTCTGTGTCAAACTGTCTTAGAATGACAATCCCACTTTAGAAACATCAATTGTGCATGTTTTTTAAGGACAACGTGATTTATTTTGACTTGGTTACTGTGAAAAATGCAACACGTCTCATTTTGTGCTTGTCTCGCTCGTACAGTTTGAGATTGACAGTGAAATCAGATGAATGTCACTATTTAAAACTCAGCTGTTGTTATGCGTCAAACTGTCTTCGAATGACAATTCCCCTCCCCAGGGCCGTGGACCATTTTGGTTTACACTCCAGGGTCAGGGCATGTACTGGATCCCAGTCAGGGGAGACAAATGCTGGAAAACATGCCGGTCAGTATTCTTTTGTTCTACAATATTGTATTTATGACATGCAATCTGTACATGTATTGTCAGGCTTGTTTCTCCCACATATCTTTTGCCACATTATTTACAAATCACCATATACACACATTTTTGAAAGAAATATTCCCCTGTCTGGCGCTTTTAAACCCCTCTTATTCGCGCAAGTCGTCTAGCAATCCTTGTCGTTCGAAATAATTCCAAAAATGGCCCTGGAGTGCCCTCTGCTGGATAAAGCCGAGAACAGCACTTTGGTGGCTTGTTTAAAATCCTCTGTCTGTGTGTATATTCTGTGGAACCGTGATAATTGTCATTTGAAATAAACTTTTGTGTCCAATTGGTTGTGTAGAGTGAATATGGGTCCGTTGAATGTGGTTGTGTCCAAGAAATTAACCAAATTGTGATGACTTATGGATTTACATTTTATACAGCGATTATGCTTGTTAAGATGTACAAAAACATTACAAATTCCTCCTCCTCAAATATAAATAAATAAATCAAGTTTTTAATTGCTTGGATGTCGTCTTGTGTATCAATCTTAGTATAAAGGCTGTCCACATCAATTGTGAATAGAAAAGAGCGGACCTTGTGTGTAAAGTCCGGATCCTGGCATTGGACTCTGTTCTGAGCTGGTGTGTTTGGATTGTTGTTTGACTTACGGATGGGCTGCTGATACCGCCACGGTCGGTAGTTATTCCAGCCTTTATTGCGGATGATGTACGGGCGCTGGTTAGATGATGAGCCGGCGGTCACACGCGGGCGTCCTCCGTCATACCAGCCGGTGCGCATCTGGCCGCGCGGCGCTGCTACAAAAGTCTTCGGGGACTGTTGGATAACCACGGCGGGACTGCTGGTCAGCTCTGGTCAATTGTGAATGTTTGTGAAAGACAACATTGTTTATTTTGACCACCGTATGTAGTTACTGTGAAAAATGTAACAAGTGTTCATCTTGTCTCATTTTGTGCTTGTCTCGCTCATATAGCGTCATTTTGCCAGGAAAATCAAAGGAAAGTCAATATTTAAGATCCATTTCTTTTTCTGTGTCAAACTGTCTTAGAATGACAATCCCACTTTAGAAACATCAATTGTGCATGTTTTTGAAGGACAACATGATTTATTTTGACTTGGTGTTGAGTTACTGTGACAAATGCAACACGTCTCATTTTGTGCTTGTCTCGCTCGTACAGTTTGAGATTGACAGTGAAATCAGATGAATGTCACTATTTAAAACTCAGCTGTTGTTATGTGTCAAACTGTCTTCGAATGACAATTCCCCTCCCCACCCTCTGCTCTCCTCCTCGACACTTTCATTAAGTCCGTGTGGATATGCTGTTCCTGATTAATTAACCCAATCTCTCTCAGCTCTTCTTCTCTGGGCCGTGGACCATTTTGGTTTACACTCCAGGGTCAGGGCATGTACTGGATCCCAGTCAGGGGAGACAAATGCTGGAAAACATGCCGGTCAGTATTCTTTTGTTCTACAATATTGTATTTATGACATGCAATCTGTACATGTATTGTCAGGCTTGTTTCTCCCACATATCTTTTGCCACATTATTTACAAATCACCATATACACACATTTTTGAAAGAAATATTCCCCTGTCTGGCGCTTTTAAACCCCTCTTATTCACGCAAGTCGTCTAGCAATCCTTGTCGTTCGAAATAATTCCAAATATGGCCCTGGAGTGCCCTCTGCTGGATAAAGCCGAGAACAGCACTTTGGTGGCTTGTTTAAAATCCTCTGTCTGTGTGTATATTCTGTGGAACCGTGATAATTGTCATTTGAAATAAACTTTTGTGTCCAATTGGTTGTGTAGAGTGAATATGGGTCCGTTGAATGTGGTTGTGTCCAAGAAATTAACCAAATTGTGATGACTTATGGATTTACATTTTATACAGCGATTATGCTTGTTAAGATTTACAAAAACATTACAAATTCCTCCTCCTCAAATATAAATAAATAAATAAATAAATCAAGTTTTTAATTGCTTGGATGTCGTCTTGTGTATCAATCTTAGTATAAAGGCTGTCCACATCAATTGTGAATAGAAAAGAGCGGACCTTGTGTGTAAAGTCCGGATCCTGGCATTGGACTCTGTTCTGAGCTGGTGTGTTTGGATTGTTGTTTGACTTACGGATGGGCTGCTGATACCGCCACGGTCGGTAGTTATTCCAGCCTTTATTGCGGATGATGTACGGGCGCTGGTTAGATGATGAGCCGGCGGTCACACGCGGGCGTCCTCCGTCATACCAGCCGGTGCGCATCTGGCCGCGCGGCGCTGCTACAAAAGTCTTCGGGGACTGTTGGATAACCACGGTGGGACTGCTGGTCAGCTCTGGTCAATTGTGAATGTTTGTGAAAGACAACATTGTTTATTTTGACCACCGTATGTAGTTACAGTGAAAAATGTAACAAGTGTTCATCTTGTCTCATTTTGTGCTTGTCTCGCTCATATAGCGTCATTTTGCCAGGAAAATCAAAGGAAAGTCAATATTTAAGATTCATTTCTTTTTCTGTGTCAAACTGTCTTAGAATGACAATCCCACTTTAGAAACATCAATTGTGCATGTTTTTTAAGGACAACGTGATTTATTTTGACTTGGTTACTGTGAAAAATGCAACACGTCTCATTTTGTGCTTGTCTCGCTCGTACAGTTTGAGATTGACAGTGAAATCAGATGAATGTCACTATTTAAAACTCAGCTGTTGTTATGCGTCAAACTGTCTTCGAATGACAATTCCCCTCCCCAGGGCCGTGGACCATTTTGGTTTACACTCCAGGGTCAGGGCATGTACTGGATCCCAGTCAGGGGAGACAAATGCTGGAAAACATGCCGGTCAGTATTCTTTTGTTCTACAATATTGTATTTATGACATGCAATCTGTACATGTATTGTCAGGCTTGTTTCTCCCACATATCTTTTGCCACATTATTTACAAATCACCATATACACACATTTTTGAAAGAAATATTCCCCTGTCTGGCGCTTTTAAACCCCTCTTATTCGCGCAAGTCGTCTAGCAATCCTTGTCGTTCGAAATAATTCCAAAAATGGCCCTGGAGTGCCCTCTGCTGGATAAAGCCGAGAACAGCACTTTGGTGGCTTGTTTAAAATCCTCTGTCTGTGTGTATATTCTGTGGAACCGTGATAATTGTCATTTGAAATAAACTTTTGTGTCCAATTGGTTGTGTAGAGTGAATATGGGTCCGTTGAATGTGGTTGTGTCCAAGAAATTAACCAAATTGTGATGACTTATGGATTTACATTTTATACAGCGATTATGCTTGTTAAGATGTACAAAAACATTACAAATTCCTCCTCCTCAAATATAAATAAATAAATCAAGTTTTTAATTGCTTGGATGTCGTCTTGTGTATCAATCTTAGTATAAAGGCTGTCCACATCAATTGTGAATAGAAAAGAGCGGACCTTGTGTGTAAAGTCCGGATCCTGGCATTGGACTCTGTTCTGAGCTGGTGTGTTTGGATTGTTGTTTGACTTACGGATGGGCTGCTGATACCGCCACGGTCGGTAGTTATTCCAGCCTTTATTGCGGATGATGTACGGGCGCTGGTTAGATGATGAGCCGGCGGTCACACGCGGGCGTCCTCCGTCATACCAGCCGGTGCGCATCTGGCCGCGCGGCGCTGCTACAAAAGTCTTCGGGGACTGTTGGATAACCACGGCGGGACTGCTGGTCAGCTCTGGTCAATTGTGAATGTTTGTGAAAGACAACATTGTTTATTTTGACCACCGTATGTAGTTACTGTGAAAAATGTAACAAGTGTTCATCTTGTCTCATTTTGTGCTTGTCTCGCTCATATAGCGTCATTTTGCCAGGAAAATCAAAGGAAAGTCAATATTTAAGATCCATTTCTTTTTCTGTGTCAAACTGTCTTAGAATGACAATCCCACTTTAGAAACATCAATTGTGCATGTTTTTGAAGGACAACATGATTTATTTTGACTTGGTGTTGAGTTACTGTGACAAATGCAACACGTCTCATTTTGTGCTTGTCTCGCTCGTACAGTTTGAGATTGACAGTGAAATCAGATGAATGTCACTATTTAAAACTCAGCTGTTGTTATGTGTCAAACTGTCTTCGAATGACAATTCCCCTCCCCACCCTCTGCTCTCCTCCTCGACACTTTCATTAAGTCCGTGTGGATATGCTGTTCCTGATTAATTAACCCAATCTCTCTCAGCTCTTCTTCTCTGGGCCGTGGACCATTTTGGTTTACACTCCAGGGTCAGGGCATGTACTGGATCCCAGTCAGGGGAGACAAATGCTGGAAAACATGCCGGTCAGTATTCTTTTGTTCTACAATATTGTATTTATGACATGCAATCTGTACATGTATTGTCAGGCTTGTTTCTCCCACATATCTTTTGCCACATTATTTACAAATCACCATATACACACATTTTTGAAAGAAATATTCCCCTGTCTGGCGCTTTTAAACCCCTCTTATTCACGCAAGTCGTCTAGCAATCCTTGTCGTTCGAAATAATTCCAAATATGGCCCTGGAGTGCCCTCTGCTGGATAAAGCCGAGAACAGCACTTTGGTGGCTTGTTTAAAATCCTCTGTCTGTGTGTATATTCTGTGGAACCGTGATAATTGTCATTTGAAATAAACTTTTGTGTCCAATTGGTTGTGTAGAGTGAATATGGGTCCGTTGAATGTGGTTGTGTCCAAGAAATTAACCAAATTGTGATGACTTATGGATTTACATTTTATACAGCGATTATGCTTGTTAAGATTTACAAAAACATTACAAATTCCTCCTCCTCAAATATAAATAAATAAATAAATAAATCAAGTTTTTAATTGCTTGGATGTCGTCTTGTGTATCAATCTTAGTATAAAGGCTGTCCACATCAATTGTGAATAGAAAAGAGCGGACCTTGTGTGTAAAGTCCGGATCCTGGCATTGGACTCTGTTCTGAGCTGGTGTGTTTGGATTGTTGTTTGACTTACGGATGGGCTGCTGATACCGCCACGGTCGGTAGTTATTCCAGCCTTTATTGCGGATGATGTACGGGCGCTGGTTAGATGATGAGCCGGCGGTCACACGCGGGCGTCCTCCGTCATACCAGCCGGTGCGCATCTGGCCGCGCGGCGCTGCTACAAAAGTCTTCGGGGACTGTTGGATAACCACGGTGGGACTGCTGGTCAGCTCTGGTCAATTGTGAATGTTTGTGAAAGACAACATTGTTTATTTTGACCACCGTATGTAGTTACAGTGAAAAATGTAACAAGTGTTCATCTTGTCTCATTTTGTGCTTGTCTCGCTCATATAGCGTCATTTTGCCAGGAAAATCAAAGGAAAGTCAATATTTAAGATTCATTTCTTTTTCTGTGTCAAACTGTCTTAGAATGACAATCCCACTTTAGAAACATCAATTGTGCATGTTTTTTAAGGACAACGTGATTTATTTTGACTTGGTTACTGTGAAAAATGCAACACGTCTCATTTTGTGCTTGTCTCGCTCGTACAGTTTGAGATTGACAGTGAAATCAGATGAATGTCACTATTTAAAACTCAGCTGTTGTTATGCGTCAAACTGTCTTCGAATGACAATTCCCCTCCCCAGGGCCGTGGACCATTTTGGTTTACACTCCAGGGTCAGGGCATGTACTGGATCCCAGTCAGGGGAGACAAATGCTGGAAAACATGCCGGTCAGTATTCTTTTGTTCTACAATATTGTATTTATGACATGCAATCTGTACATGTATTGTCAGGCTTGTTTCTCCCACATATCTTTTGCCACATTATTTACAAATCACCATATACACACATTTTTGAAAGAAATATTCCCCTGTCTGGCGCTTTCAAACCCCTCTTATTCGCGCAAGTCGTCTAGCAATCCTTGTCGTTCGAAATAATTCCAAATATGGCCCTGGAGTGCCCACTGCTGGATAAAGCCGAGAACAGCACTTTGGTGGCTTGTTTAGAATCCTCTGTCTGTGTGTATATTCTGTGGAACCGTGATAATTGTCATTTGAAATAAACTTTTGTGTCCAATTGGTTGTGTAGAGTGAATATGGGTCCGTTGAATGTGGTTGTGTCCAAGAAATTAACCAAATTGTGATGACTTATGGATTTACATTTTATACAGCAATTATGCTTGTTAAGATGTACAAAAACATTACAAATTCCTCCTCCTCAAATATAAATAAATAAATCAAGTTTTTAATTGCTTGGATGTCGTCTTGTGTATCAATCTTAGTATAAAGGCTGTCCACATCAATTGTGAATAGAAAAGAGCGGACCTTGTGTGTAAAGTCCGGATCCTGGCATTGGACTCTGTTCTGAGCTGGTGTGTTTGGATTGTTGTTTGACTTACGGATGGGCTGCTGATACCGCCACGGTCGGTAGTTATTCCAGCCTTTATTGCGGATGATGTACGGGCGCTGGTTAGATGATGAGCCGGCGGTCACACGCGGGCGTCCTCCGTCATACCAGCCGGTGCGCATCTGGCCGCGCGGCGCTGCTACAAAAGTCTTCGGGGACTGTTGGATAACCACGGCGGGACTGCTGGTCAGCTCTGGTCAATTGTGAATGTTTGTGAAAGACAACATTGTTTATTTTGACCACCGTATGTAGTTACAGTGAAAAATGTAACAAGTGTTCATCTTGTCTCATTTTGTGCTTGTCTCGCTCATATAGCGTCATTTTGCCAGGAAAATCAAAGGAAAGTCAATATTTAAGATTCATTTCTTTTTCTGTGTCAAACTGTCTTAGAATGACAATCCCACTTTAGAAACATCAATTGTGCATGTTTTTGAAGGACAACGTGATTTATTTTGACTTGGTTACTGTGAAAAATGCAACACGTCTCATTTTGTGCTTGTCTCGCTCGTACAGTTTGAGATTGACAGTGAAATCAGATGAATGTCACTATTTAAAACTCAGCTGTTGTTATGTGTCAAACTGTCTTCGAATGACATTTCCCCTCCCCACCCTCTGCTCTCCTCCTCGACACTTTCATTAAGGCCGTGTGGATATGCTGTTCCTGATTAATTAACCCAATCTCTCTCAGCTCTTCTTCTCTGGGCCGTGGACCATTTTGGTTTACACTCCAGGGTCAGGGTATGTACTGGATCCCAGTCAGGGGAGACAAATGCTGGAAAACATGCCGGTCAGTATTCTTTTGTTCTACAATATTGTATTTATGACATGCAATCTGTACATGTATTGTCAGGCTTGTTTCTCCCACATATCTTTTGCCACAATATTTACAAATCACCATATACACACATTTTTGAAAGAAATATTCCCCTGTCTGGCGCTTTTAAACCCCTCTTATTCGCGCAAGTCGTCTAGCAATCCTTGTCGTTCGAAATAATTCCAAATATGGCCCTGGAGTGCCCTCTGCTGGATAAAGCCGAGAACAGCACTTTGGTGGCTTGTTTAGAATCCTCTGTCTGTGTGTATATTCTGTGGAACCGTGATAATTGTCATTTGAAATAAACTTTTGTGTCCAATTGGTTGTGTAGAGTGAATATGGGTCCGTTGAATGTGGTTGTGTCCAAGAAATTAACCAAATTGTGATGACTTATGGATTTACATTTTATACAGCAATTATGCTTGTTAAGATGTACAAAAACATTACAAATTCCTCCTCCTCAAATATAAATAAATAAATCAAGTTTTTAATTGCTTGGATGTCGTCTTGTGTATCAATCTTAGTATAAAGGCTGTCCACATCAATTGTGAATAGAAAAGAGCGGACCTTGTGTGTAAAGTCCGGATCCTGGCATTGGACTCTGTTCTGAGCTGGTGTGTTTGGATTGTTGTTTGACTTACGGATGGGCTGCTGATACTGCCACGGTCGGTAGTTATTCCAGCCTTTATTGCGGATGATGTACGGGCGCTGGTTAGATGATGAGCCGGCGGTCACACGCGGGCGTCCTCCGTCATACCAGCCGGTGCGCATCTGGCCGCGCGGCGCTGCTACAAAAGTCTTCGGGGACTGTTGGATAACCACGGCGGGACTGCTGGTCAGCTCTGGTCAATTGTGAATGTTTGTGAAAGACAACATTGTTTATTTTGACCACCGTATGTAGTTACTGTGAAAAATGTAACAAGTGTTCATCTTGTCTCATTTTGTGCTTGTCTCGCTCATATAGCGTCATTTTGCCAGGAAAATCAAAGGAAAGTCAATATTTAAGATTCATTTCTTTTTCTGTGTCAAACTGTCTTAGAATGACAATCCCACTTTAGAAACATCAATTGTGCATGTTTTTGAAGGACAACATGATTTATTTTGACTTGGTGTTGAGTTACTGTGAAAAATGCAACACGTCTCATTTTGTGCTTGTCTCGCTCGTACAGTTTGAGATTGACAGTGAAATCAGATGAATGTCACTATTTAAAACTCAGCTGTTGTTATGTGTCAAACTGTCTTGGAATGACAATTCCCCTCCCCAGGGCCGTGGACCATTTTGGTTTACACTCCAGGGTCAGGGCATGTACTGGATCCCAGTCAGGGGAGACAAATGCTGGAAAACATGCCGGTCAGTATTCTTTTGTTCTACAATATTGTATTTATGACATGCAATCTGTACATGTATTGTCAGGCTTGTTTCTCCCACATATCTTTTGCCACATTATTTACAAATCACCATATACACACATTTCTGAAAGAAATATTCCCCTGTCTGGCGCTTTTAAACCCCTCTTATTTGCGCAAGTCGTCTAGCAATCCTTGTCGTTCGAAATGATTCCAAATATGGCCCTGGAGTGCCCTCTGCTGGATAAAGCCGAGAACAGCACTTTGGTGGCTTGTTTAAAATCCTCTGTCTGTGTGTATATTCTGTGGAACCGTGATAATTGTCATTTGAAATAAACTTTTGTGTCCAATTGGTTGTGTAGAGTGAATATGGGTCCGTTGAATGTGCTTGTGTCCAAGAAATTAACCAAATTGTGATGACTTATGGATTTACATTTTATACAGCGATTATGCTTGTTAAGATGTACAAAAACATTACAAATTCCTCCTCCTCAAATATAAATAAATAAATCAAGTTTTTAATTGCTTGGATGTCGTCTTGTGTATCAATCTTAGTATAAAGGCTGTCCACATCAATTGTGAATAGAAAAGAGCGGACCTTGTGTGTAAAGTCCGGATCCTGGCATTGGACTCTGTTCTGAGCTGGTGTGTTTGGATTGTTGTTTGACTTACGGATGGGCTGCTGATACCGCCACGGTCGGTAGTTATTCCAGCCTTTATTGCGGATGATGTACGGGCGCTGGTTAGATGATGAGCCGGCGGGCACACGCGGGCGTCCTCCGTCATACCAGCCGGTGCGCATCTGGCCGCGCGGCGCTGCTACAAAAGTCTTCGGGGACTGTTGGATAACCACGGCGGGACTGCTGGTCAGCTCTGGTCAATTGTGAATGTTTGTGAAAGACAACATTGTTTATTTTGACCACCGTATGTAGTTACTGTGAAAAATGTAACAAGTGTTCATCTTGTCTCATTTTGTGCTTGTCTCGCTCATATAGCGTCATTTTGCCAGGAAAATCAAAGGAAAGTCAATATTTAAGA